>NW_022196317.1:0-287039 GCF_008641045.1 Pistacia vera
CTGCAAGTGGGTTTCTTTTGCTTTCCCCACCTCTCGAACACAAGGCCTGCAGGCTAAGTACTTGTGACAAGAGAGGTGAGTACCATCAGGCTAGCGGGGAAGGCAAAAGAAACCCACTTGCAGGGGTGGGTATATTCCTATGAGTGGGCCGCATGGGAAAGCCCCTTGCCCGACGGCCCAAGGGCAGGGTAGTTGAGGGATAGCCCATGGTCTCACATAAGGGTTGAGATATTTGTGAATAAGCTGACCCCAACAGTATCTTCAACAACAATACCTAGTGATCCATCTTCCGCTCCACAGAGAGAAAGAATTTATACCCATAGAAATAAGGGAGTGAGAAATAAGAAAAGATTCCAGCCTAAAAAGAATAGAAGAGACTAGTAGAGTAAACGGCCGAGGGCTGTAGAGTTTCCCCCATGTCCGAAGTGTGGAAGAACTTATCCGGGGGAGTGCCTAAGGGAGTTGGGTCGGAATGTATGTTATAGATGCCGGCAGTCGGGACACATGATGAAGGATTGCAAAGCCCCTCCTGCACCCGCAGCACAGACATCTAGAGGTACCAATGCTCGTGTGTTCACAATAGCATAGAGTGAAGCTGAGGCCAGTCCATCTACGGTTATCGGCTAGTTATTATTTCATTCAGTTCCCCTTTATGCATTAATTGATTCTGGAGCTACACATTCATTTATTACACATGTGATGATAAAGAGATTAGGTTTGAAATCTGTTGTAGTGAATCAGCCCATTAAGATAGAATTACCGGATAGAGATATTGTGGTGACCCAGGAGATGCTTCCGGGGGAGTCCGTAGTGATCCATGGAAGAGTGTTGCCAGTGGATTGTGTTTGACATGCCCAACTTTGATCTTATTTTGGGTATGGATTTCCTAGGGAGGTATGGAGTAGAGATTGATTGTCGAAAGAAGAAACCAAGATTTAATCTTGATGATGGAGATAAGTTTAGTTTCAGAGAGGGCCACCAATTTAGTATGTTAATTAGCAGTGTAAAGGCCAGAAAGATGTTAAGAAAAGGGTGTTCTGGGTACATTGCCCATGTGGTGCAAGGTAGTGATGTCCCACGACCAGAGATTCAAAGTGTGCCAGCAGTTCGAGAGTTTAGAGATGTATTTCTAGAAGATTGCTAGGTTTACTTCTAGAAAGAGAAGTAGACTTTAGCATTGAACTGGCACCAAGGACAACACCAATTTCTAAAGCCCCTTATCGAATGGCCCCAGCCGAACTACAGGAGTTGAAGAAGCAACTTCAAGAACTCTTAGACAAGGGTTTTATACGACCCAACCATTCTCCCTGGGATGCTCCAATCTTATTTGTGAAGAAGAAAGATGGGTCATTACGGATGTGCATAGATTACAGAGAGCTAAATAAGGTGACAGTGAAGAATAAGTATCCATTACCTCGTATAGATGATTTATTTGATCAACTTAAAGGAGCAACAATGTTTTCAAAGATTAATTTGAGGTCGGGTTATCATCAAGTAAGAGTGGCAGAACAAGATATTGCTAAGACTGCTTTTCAGACAAGATATGGGCATTATGAGTTTGTGGTGATGCCTTTCAGGTTAACCAATGCCCCAGCAGTCTTTATGGACTTAATAAACCCGGTATTTCATGATTGTCTTGATCAATTTATAATGGTGTTTATTGATGACATCCTGGTTCATTCTAAGTCCAGAGAGGAGCATGAAGAACACTTGAGATTTGTGCTACAGCGATTGAGAGATAAGAAGTTGTTTGCCAAATTTTCTAAGTGTGAATGTTGGCTGGATCAAGTTATCTTTTTGGGCCATACTGTCTCAAAGGAAGGTATCTCAGTGGATCCTAGCAAGGTGATTGCAATTCTTGAGTGGCAAAAGCCAAAGACAGTAAAGGAAGTTAGAAGTTTTTTGGGACTAGCAGGTTATTATCGACAGTTTGTAGCAGGATTTGCCCAGTTGGCTAAGCCGCCGACAACTCTTACCAAACAGAGAACTCATTTTATATAGTCGGATGCCTATGAAAAAAGTTTTCAAGAGTTAAAAAGAAGATTAACCACTGCTCATGTTTTGGTGTTACCCTAGGAAGGTGTGGATTATGACATTTTTACAGATGCCTCACTTCAGGGACTTGGTACTGTGTTAATGCAAGTGGATAGGGTAATAGCTTATGCTTTTCGACAGTTGAAAGAGTATGAGACGAGATACGCTACACATGAATTAGAGTTGGCAGCTGTAGTCTTTGCATTAAAGACATGGAGGCATTACCTATATAGTGCTAAGAGTAATATCTACACCAACCATAAGAGTTTGAAGTACTTTTTCCTCAAAGGGAGATGAATATGAGACAGAGGAGATGGTTAGAGCTGGTTAAAGATTATGATTGTGAGATTAAGTATCAGCCTAGAAAAGCCAATGTAGTAGCTGATGCTTTGAGTAGAAAAGCCTATTTGTCCAAACTCACAATGCAGAAAGAATTATTGAAAGAATTGTGTAAGGAGCAGATTGAGGTGATACCGGGAAGGATTGCCAGGTTAGAGGAAGGGATGTACCTGTCATACCCGACAAGATCTATCCTCGCACGGGTAAAACCTTTGAAACTGTCATACCTGGCAAACCACTCAATGCCTAGGTAGAGCCAAAAATCTATCATACGCATGCGCAGAGCTAAAATCTTAAACTATCATACCCGATGGACCCCTCATCGCTCGGACGAAGCCAAAAACATATCGCATAAGTGCTTATAAATCATGTATATAAGACATAATATTCAAAAATCACACTTAGGGGTGAAATTGAACTTGTTTCAAATCTGACAGTTTAACCCAGATTAAAATTTACTTCAACATCACATTACCATAGCAAATGTCCAACACTAATCATAAGCAAATATCACTTTTAAAAGCCAAAACTCATATAACACATTATAATTATAGTTAAACCAAAGAGCTAAAAAATTATATATAAGAATATTTCATACTAGAATAAAATAAACATGAATAAACAAAGTACTTAAAATTCTCTTTTGTGCCTTCGCGGTTATTTTCACAAATAAATGAAGAAAATAAACAAAATAAAATCTTCTTGGACATTGTATAACTCCCCTTGACCTGCCTTTTAATAACCTATATTACTCCAAGCCAAACACCTCAATTCCAGCACTTCATTTACAATTAAAAACTTTCCCATATTGCTACATGTAACAGCGGAGAACAAGGAGAAAAACATCTATAATTTATTCTATTCCAGAGAAAAATTTCAGCCTTTCCAAGCATGTTAACTAGCCAAATTTTAATTGCTCTTTATAATGCCATTTCCATCTCATTGTAAGCACATATAGTCCATTACAAAATTCCACGAAACCATCCCTTTTCATACCAAAGAATATGCTGCATGAAGTCTCACATTTTCGGACCAAAATTAGTGCAATATTCAGCCGAGTTATATGTATATAAATAAGACAAATAAGAATCATAACACACCCATTTACTTATTATTTAAAGCATGCTTCCAATACCATCAAGTCTGTTGTCTAGCCAAAAACACCCAAGTATATTATCCAGCAACACAACTGCCATTTATTTACTTACACCAACACTGGTAACAACCTAGCCGAAGCATGAAGGGGAGAATTTTAAATAGTTTCAAAAAATAACAAGACTCTCAACAAGATATTAATATGCAAACATGAGTCTTATGTGTAGAATATTTATTTTTGTCAAACTTATGAGCTTGGCTGCCAATCCTTTTATTTGGCTTGTTTCATTTGTTGCGTGTGTGCACATCAGTTCTCAGTGCACACTGTTTGCCAGACTTGTGTCTTGGCTTGTTTTGTTGCAAGTGTGTGTGCACAATGGTCTATGCTTACACTCTTGCTTCAAATATTTTGCAACCCAACATGAGTTGCATGTTTGATAAAGTGAAAAAGATATTGTTTATCTTTGTCTCTTGATATTTAGGACCTTTTACATGTGTCATAATATCCTTAAGTGGTCCTAGGGAATAAAGTTATCTTTCCCGATTTGTTTTGTGGTCCAAACCAAAGAAGGAATACTTTCCTTATTTGGACAAACATGGGTCAACCCCTTGTTAGCTGATGTGGCACTATATTATTGAGCAAGAAATCCTTCATTATATAATACTCTTTCTTGCTTAAATGAATCTAACCTTTTGATCTTTTATTTCATTGTACTATAAAATTCTTAGAGTATTCATTCTCTTAAGGTTCAACATTCCTTTTCCATTATTGTGCCAAAAACCTCACCATATCAAATATAGACTTGATGACTGTTGGAACGTGGTTCCTTTGCTGATGCTGGTGCATGGCGTCGGTGCTTGAAGCTTGGTGGTTTACAAGCTTTTCTCAGGTGTGTTCCCGGCGAGAAGAAGCTCCAAGGAGTTGCTACACGTTAAGGATTTAGAGTGTGGTGGTAAGTGTAAAGTTGAATAGGGAATTCTTTTTACTGTAACTTAGATCAGCTTTGAACTATATCTTGTAATGTGTTTTTGACTTAGAGGATTGCTTTGATCTAGACAAGGTCCCATGGATGTAGGCTAAATGTGGATTTAGCCAAACCATGTATATGGCTGTCTTCTTTACTTTTTGCATTACGTTTGTTGTGGTTAAAAACTGAAAATTTCTTAATCAACTTGGTAATATCCTGCTGCATGTTAAAATGGGTACTTAAACACCGAAGTGTGTTAACCAATCCCCAACACTATGTTTTTAGGAAAGATCTGGTGACATGCAACACAAATAAGCTTTGTTGAAATCAGATATGAGACACTTTCACTCAAAAATTGGCTCAGCCGAGACATGAAAAGGTAAAGTTTCAACAAGCTTCGTACCTAATCAATTTCCAGAAAACTTTTTTCAACCAAAACCTTATTATGCATTTAGCCGAAGCAAATGTAGCAACACAAACCAGCGACCTTTCATATTTACAACAAGATTTCAGCAACCAACACAACCAACACGTCTCAACTGACCTAGCCGAAAGCAACCTATAATCAATATCTCCCAAACATCATGCTTAGTAAAGATTTTTAACAAGAACACATGAACGGTAGTAAAAAACATCAACATGAAAAGGCAGAAATTTAAGTTTTTAAGGAAAACAGATTAGATCCACTAACCATTCAGGTCAGCCAAACTTCCAGCAAGCTTCAAACACTTTTCTCCTCTGATCCCGAGCCTAGATCTGGGTTAATCTTGCTCGGTTTTTGCTCTTCTCCACCGATTCCAGATCATTCTCTTTCCACCTCTCGGTCGAACCTCATACTCTCTTCTCCCTTTTTCTTTTCTCTCTTCTTCCTCTCCGTGTTTCTTCTCTTCCCCTTCATTTGAAGGAATTTTGCCCCTTTTTATATTTTTAATCTTTTTAGAATTATGTTTCTGCCCCTAAATTACACATAATCTTGTTAAACCCATGCCACATCAGCTTTCCATTAAAAAAAATCCATATTTTGTCCCTTTTTATATTTTTAATCTTTTTAGAATTATGTTTCTGCCCCTAAATTACACATAATCTCGTTAAACCCATGCCACATCAGCTTTCCATTAAAAAACTCCATATTTTGCCCCCTTGTTACATGCAAACCCAGCAGCTTCCATTTATTTCAAATTCACTCCCAATAAAACTTTGAAAAACTAACAGAAATGCCCTTCTATAAGAACAAAAATCACAAAGAATATGTAATATATATTAGGATTAAAAATGGGGTTCTACATCTATTTTATCCAAAAACCACCTCCCTGACATTGGCAATTAATAATATACCAAATTTTCTATGCTAGAGAAGGTTGAACTTCCCATCTCATTCAATTCTATTGATGATAACCATTAAACATACTATATAATTCAGACAGAAGTCACTTGATCAAAATAGCAAGCCAAAAAAACACAACAGCACAAATTATTAATTCAACATGAAACTAAATACTGATTTTCACACCTAAAATTAAATTAAAATTTAGCATGTTTTATGTATAGAAATAGAACGGGCCAAATGTGAAAAAAATAATTAAGTGTTAAAATGAGGCAATGCTTTTTAGATATAACTAATAAGTTGCATAATTTGAGTGTTTTTAGGGTTGTTTTGATGTTAGTTTAGTTAACTTCTCATTTGTTTCCTTTGTTTTTATGTTTGTTTTTGTTAAGTTTGAGATATGAATGGTTACCTATTGATTTGGATAACTTTTATGGTTTTTTAGGCTTTGATTGAGTAGATTGGAGTATTGGAATGGAATTGGGAGTTAAAGCTTGAAGAAGTTGAGATTGCCCTTCAGTCTTGAAGGCCACAGCCATGCCTTGGTAGTTCACCATGGCCATGGTGATGGAACAAAGAGAAAACAAAGAGACCAGGAAACACCATGGCCTAGGCTGTGGTGACTTAAATTCGGCCACGGCCAAGGTTGTGGTGGAAACTATTAGCGCGTTTTTATCAGTTTTTCTTTCCTTTTTCACTTAGGACTCTTTTGGGTATTTAAGTGTAATTGAGATCAGTTGTCAGGGGACGAATTTTGCATATTTTTGAGAGGAGAAGACACATTCTTGGGGCTTGAAGACTGAAGATCAGATTTAAGAGTTTCATTTTTATTTAATTTCAAGTCTGATTATGTTTTCTTTATTCTCTATTTCTTTCTTTGTTCTTGGGATGCAGTAAATCTCTTTTTTTAGGGGAGGATGGAACCCTAATTATGTTTTGAACAATTTTTATTCTTAATACCAGATTTATGTTTATGAATTTGTGCAAGAGTTTAGGTTTAATGCTTTATGAATNAACATCACTAGTAAAAAAAAAAAAAATGCAGAAAATAAGAATGACTCAAGTACAAACCAACACAAATTCAAAATAAAAAATCAAAATCAAAGTAAAGAGCTTGGGTTGCCTCCCAAGAAGTGCTTAATTAGAGTCATAAGCTTAACTTTTCTTTATCTTCAGTCTGGATTGTTAAGGAGAATTGGAACCCGCTGATCTTTAATTCACCATATTCATAAGGTTTCGAGCATGGACCATTCACCTTCTGATTTTCAATTTCGGCCTCTATAGTCATAGAGTTGACTAAACAATTTTCTAGGTGTGAACTAGGGTAGTTTTCTTCTAATTTATTAGTCACTATGTTATCAAGGAAACTAATCTCAAAGGAGGTGTCTAAGTCGGATGGGCACGTCATAGCATCAAAAACATTAAACTCTACTTGTTTATCTTCTACCCTTAAGAACTTCTATCAATGCTCTACCCGTTGCTAGAAAAGGTCGTCCTAGGATTAAAGGCATTTCCCGATCTTCCTCCATGTCTAATACTATAAAGTCTACCGGGAAAATCGGTTTATCTACCTTAATCAAGACGTCTTCTACCACCCCCCAAGGATATGTTATTGATCAATTTTCCAATTGGAGAGACATGGCGGTTGGCTTCACTTCTCCTAATCCAAGTTTTCTGTAGATAGAAAATGACATTAAATTAATGTTTGCCCTTAAATCACACAAAATCTTGTCAAAATAACAACTACCAATAATACAAGGGATAGTAAAACTCCTTAGATCTTATAGTTTCAACGGTAGTTTTTTTTTGAATCAGTGCACTACACTCTTTTGTTAGCATTACTTTCTCATGTTCCTCAAATCTTCTTTTATGGGTGAGGATCTCCTTCAGAATCTTGGCGTATTTGGCCATCTGCTCTAACATATCAACAAAAAGAATATTAATATGCAAGCTTCGAACATGTCAATAAACTTACCAAATTGCTTGTTAAGCTTCTGATTCTTCAATCGGTGTGGGTAGGGAAGGTTGGATTCCTTTTTCTCCTTGGCTTGAAGACTTGAATGCATTTTGGTTAGATTCACGGTCGCTGCGGCAACTAAATTCCTTTCCGCAGCGATAAATATTATCTTCTAAAGTTTTGGGAACAATTTCACAATTGTCGTGACAATTGTCATCAACAAAGCTTTTTCTTCAAAATTTTCACGGATGCCATGGCAATAGTCCTTCTTTTCACTATTGCCGTGGCAATCATCCTTCTTTTCTTCTCCAAGTTTTCTCTCTTTCTTGCATTCGTTTTTCATCCTCTAAATTCTCCAAGGTTTTTCCACTCCTTAGGGTGATGGCATAGACTTGTTCTTTAGGGTTATTCTTTGTATCACTTGGTAAAACTCCTTGAACTCTTCCCGCTATTATGTTATGGATTTGCCCCATTTGAGTCTCAAGATTTCTGATAGAGGCTGACTGATTTTGGGCAAGGATTTCATTCTTTTCAAACCTCCTGCTTGTCTCTTCAGTGAATTGTAACGCCCACTTGAGGTACGTAGCTAATGTATGGTCATTTTGCCCGTAGTGTTGATTGTTTGCCCTTAGTTAAACTTGTATGTTGTTGATATTGCTTGAATTGAATTGATATGTTGTTTTGGTTAAGTGGTTGCCCTGAATTTGGTGAAGACTTAGCGAAATCTTAGAGTTACAGACTTCGCCGAGGCGAAGAAGAATCTTCGCCGCAGTGACAAGGTTCTTTAATTTTTCGCCGGGGCGAAGAAAAAGTCTTCACCGCGGCGAAGAGCCGGCTGAACTTCTTGATAAAGTTTCTAGAGAATTTTTCCTTAGAGGCAAAGTGACCATTCTACCCCTAATTAGCAGGAAAAGTGGGGAGTGAAATGTAAGAAAATGTCATGGAGAATACATTAGAGCTGGGGTTGTGAATGTAAAGACTTAAAGGGCAAAGTTAGAATTTCCAAGAAAGTGTAAGGGTAAAATGGGGAAGAGTGCTTATAATATGAGATATTAAGGGTTTAATCTTATAAACCCCCTCATTTCTCTTCTTCCACCGCCATTGCCATCCTTCATTTTCTCTCAATCCTTCACTCAATTGTCCAATGATTTTTTAGGGCTTTTGAGTGGTTTTTGACAAGGAATTGATCCCAAGCAACAAGAGGTAAGAATCCTTGCTCTAGTTATGAGTTTTATTTGTGCAAAAGTTAAATCCTTATTATGTTTATGCTTAGGATATAAGAGGAAGCTTGAGCCCAACAAGAGTAGAGAGCTTTAGTGGATACTACTCAAGCATAAGGTAAGTAAATCCAACCCAAGTTAAGATTTAAGAAAACAATTAAGTAGAGATTTCTTTATGTATGTATATGCTATGATTGTTGAGAAATTGAGATGAGATTGGTGTTTATTTATGCTTGTTGTTGAATATCTTTGGGTTATGAGAAGTATTTTGATTGTATGATGATGGATTGAAGTTTGGTGGAAAATGAAAGAGTTTGAGGAAACTTTTGGGAGTGTTTTTCCTTGATAGGGATTGTGATGAGACAAGGGAGTTTTACTCCCATTTTGGATGGTTTAAGAGACAAGTAGAATTACAATTAAAGTAGAGTTTATGTATGCACATTAGTTGTTTGATGAAATGCCTAAGAGAAGCACGAGTATGAGTAGAGAACCTTAATTTATGCAACATTGCATATTTGCATTTCATGAGTGTATTTAAGAAAGAATTCTAAGCATGAGCCATCCATATGCATATAGTTATATATATGTGTAATACTTAAGAAAGATTAAAGAATTCTAAGAAGAAGGAACTCTAAGAATAAAGAGAAAGAAAGAATAAGCACTAGCAAAAGAAAGAATAAGCACTAGAGACTAAAAGAAAGAAAAGTGCTAAAGAAGAGAAAAGAATAGGTTGTGCGATGGGGAACCCGTGAGTGATGAACAGAATATTCCCCTATGCACGCCGCCTTCAGTGAGTGGCTTGAGAAGGAGAAGAAAGAAGTGGTATAGCCCGTGAGAGTGCATGCTGATGAGGGCTATACTCGAGAGAGAGAATAAACTCACATGGCCAAGGGTTCCGAATCCATGCATCAACCGAGTCCGATCGGCTTAGAATAAGAAAGAATAAGAATAAGAATGAGAAAGCATGAGAAAAGAAAGAAAAGAATATAAAGAAAAGAAATGCATAAAAATAGAAAACAGAATAAGAAAAACAGAAGAGAAGAAAGAGAATGCATTCTTATGCATTATTGCATATGCATTTCATTCATGCATTGTTATCATGACTTCTATCATGATTTGTAAGAATAAGAGAGAAAGAAAGAAACAGGAAGAAGGAAAGAATAGAGAGGGAAATTAGTAGAAGGGTACCATGAGAATGAGAAGCAAGAAGAAAATAGAAAGAACAAGAAAGAAAGAAAAAGAAGAAAAAGGGTAGAGTAAGGAAATAATTAAAGAGTGATGCACGGGGATAGCGGTATAGATGATTTACTTACTGAGCATTTTTGTGCTTACCCCATTTTTTTCAATGTTTTTGCAGGAAATAGGTGAGGATGCGGTTGGATAGACGTCGGCAAGCAGAGAGAAATGGCTACACTGTCCACCATTTTGATAGTTTTTGTACATGCTACTTTGTACTATGTAAAGAATGTATATATTAAGTAAGGAAAAATTTGGGCCCAACCACTTTCTATTCATTACACATGTATTTTTATTAAGTATATTTTATAAGCATATTAGTAGAAAGAAGTCATTACATTTTTGGTATCAGAGCAAAGATTTTGGGATTTGACAGTGTGCTCTTCTCGCTGCCACGACGTTCCGCAGCCAACCATTGTAAGTTAATTATTTCCTTACTTAACGTGTTATTTAAGTTAATGCAAGTATGGTTGTCTTGTAGATGAGGCGTAGAACCTGAGCCAGTAGTAGAAGGACAGTGGGCACGGGGGAACCTTCTAACCCGCAAGAACCTACGCCTCCTCTCCTTGATGGAGCCCGAATTCGGGGTCTTATACAGCAAGTTTTAGTAGAAAGTCAGGGAAAAGTTGAGACCCCCATACAAGTACTGACCACGAGTGCAGAAAAAGAAAGGCCGGTACCTCCACCAGTACAGACTTGGATTGAGCCGATTTATGAGCTTCCGAGCCAACATCAGTCATCAGAGTTTAAAGGTACAACAGACCCTTTAGTGGCAGAGGAATGGTTTAGGTCCGTGGAGCATACGACAGCATTGTTTCCCATGACAGACCGGGAGAAGAGCCGGTATGCCAGTTTCTTGTTTTAAGGTGACGCCCGAATCTAGTAGGAATTGATGGAAGACACTGATGATGTGTCTGCGATGATGTGGGGAGAGTTTAGAAGGTTGTTTGATGTCGAGTACAGAACAGTTTTCCGGGTTCATGAGAAAATATAAGAGTTTATTAATCTGAAGCAAGGGTCGAGTACAGTGAAAGAGTATTCGATGAGATTTAATTTCCTTGCAAGGCTTACACCCGGAATAGTTAGTGTCCCAGAGTTGAGAAGAGACAAGTTTGTTCCCTGGTTGAAGCCAGAAATAGCCCGTGATGTTATAGCAGGAGCCGAGCCCCCTCATACCTACAGTGAAGCTTTAGAGCAGGCTTTGAGGGCAGAGATTTTTGTAAACAAGCTTAGTACAGAGGGGCCATCCACAACTATCCTGAGTGAACCATCCCCTGCTCCACAGAAAGAAAGAGTTGAGGTTGTGAGAAGCAGAGAAATGAGAAATAAGAAGAGATTCCAGCCAAAGAAAAATAAAAGAGATTGGCAGAGTAAGCGGCCTAGGACTGTTGAATTTCCCCCATGTCCAAAGTGTGGGAAGAACCATCCAGGAAAGTGTTTAAGGGAGTTAGGCCGCAATGGTTGTTATAGGTCTCAGCAACCGGGCACCTAATGAAGGATTGTACAGCTCCTCTTCCACCTGCAGCACAGACTTCTAGAGGTACAAATGCTAGGGTGTTTACCGTGGCACAGGGTGAAGCAGAGGCCAATCCATCAGCTATAGCTGGTCAATTATTATTTCATGCAATTCCTTTATATGTTTTAATTTATTCTAGAGCCACTCATTCTTTTATATCTCATGGGATAATAGAAAGATTAGGTTTGAAATCAGTTGTGGTAGACCAACCCATTAAGATAGAGTTACCTGATGGGGTTAGTATTTTGACCCGTGAGATGCTTCCAGGAGAGTCCGTAGTGATTCACGGAAGGGAGTTGTCAGTTGATTTAATAGTTTTTGATATGCCCGATTTTGATGTGATTTTGGGCATGGATTTCCTAGGGAAGTATGGAGTAGAAATTGACTATCAGAAGAAGAAAGCGAGATTTAATCTTGATAATGGAGATAAGTTCAATTTTGGAGAGGGTCATCAGTTGATTATGTTGATCAGTAGTGTAAAGCCTAGAAAAATGTTAAGAAAGGGGTGTTCTAGGTATATTGCTCGCGTGGTGCAGAGTAGTGTTCCACAACCTAAGATTCAGAATGTACCAGTGGTCCGGGAATTTCTTGATGTGTTTCCGGAAGACTTACCAGGTTTACCTCCAAAAAGAGGAGTAGAATTCGGTATTGAACTAGCACCAGGAACAGCACCAATTTCTAAGGCCCCTTATCGAATAGTCCCAACCGAGCTACAAGAATTGAAGAAGCAACTCCAAGAGCTCCTAGATAAAGGTTTTATCCAACCAAGTCATTCTCCCTGGGGAGCTCCAATTCTATTTGTGAAGAAGAAAGACGGATCATTAAGGATGTGTATAGACTACAGAGAGTTAAAATAGTGACAGTGAAGAATAAGTACCCGCTACCACGTATAGATGATTTGTTTGATCAGTTTCAAGGAGCTGCAGTATTCTCCAAAATTGATTTGAGGTCGGGATACCAGCAAGTAAGAGTGGCTGAACAAGATGTAGCAAAGACTGCTTTTCGTACAAGATATGGGCATTATGAATTTGTGGTGATGCCTTTTAGATTAACCAATGCCCTAGCAGTTTTTATGGACTTAATGAACCGGGTGTTTCATGATTGCTTGAATCAGTTTATAGTGGTTTTTATAGATGATATCCTGGTTTATTCTAAGTCGAGAGAAGAGCATGAGGAACATTTAAGATTCGTGCTGTAGCGGTTGAGAGAAAAGAAGCTGTATGCCAAGTTTTCTAAGTGTGAATTCTGGCTAGACCAAGTGATATTTCTGAGCCATACTATTTCTAAAGAAGGAATATCAGTGGATCCTAGTAAAGTGGAGGCAATCCTTGAATGGCAAAAGCCAAAGACAGTAAAAGAGGTCAGAAGTTTCTTGGGACTAGCAGGCTACTACAGGCAATTTGTAGCAGGGTTTGCTCAGCTAGCTAAGCCGTTGAAAACTCTTACCAAATAGAGAACTCCTTTTGTATGGTCAGATGCCTGTGAGGAGAGTTTTCGAGAGTTGAAGAAAAGATTAATGACAGCTCCTGTGTTAGTGTTACCACAAGACGGTGTGGATTACGATATTTATACAGATGCGTCACTGCAGGGACTTGGTGTTGTGTTGATGCAGTTAGGTAGGGTTATAGCTTATACTTCTCGGCAACTGAAAGAGTATGAGACAAGATATTCTACGCATGATTTAGAGTTGGTGGCTGTGGTCTTTGCATTGAAGATTTGGAGGCATTACGTCTATGGTGCCAAGAGTAATATCTACACCAATCATAAGAGTTTAAAGTACTTCTTTACTCAGAGGGAGCTTAATATGAGACAGAGAAGATGGCTAGAGCTGGTCAAGGATTATGAATGTGAGATTAAGTATCAGCTGGGAAAAGCTAATGTAGTAGCCGATGCTTTGACCAGAAAAGCTTATCTGTCCCGACTTACTAAGCAGAAAGAATTAATAGAAGAGTTGTGTAGAGAGCAAATTGAGGTGAGTTCAGGAAGGATTGCCAGACTAGAGGTTTAGCCTACTTTGCTGGAAGAGATCAAAGAAAAGCAAGTAGCCGATGAGTGGTGTCAAAAAATAATTCAGAGGGTGCATGAAAGTGAGATACTAGATTTCCACGTAATAGATGACGTCCTTCGTTTCAGGAATCGGTTGTGTATTCCTCAAGATGATAAGTTAAGAAAGAAAATTCTTATGGAGGCCAATGACACACCGTACACTGCTCATCCTAGATCAACCAAGATGTATCAAGACTTAAAGAAAGGCTATTGATGGCCAGGTATGAAGAAAGCCATTGTAGAATTTGTAGCTAAATGCCTAGTTTGTCAGCAAGTGAAAGCGGAACACCAAAGACCGTCAGGGTTGCTTCAGCCATTTAGTATTCCAGAGTGGAAATGGGAGAGTATTTCGATTGATTTTATCACAAGTCTCCCTAGAGTGCAGAAAAGGTATAATGCTATATGGGTGATTGTAGATAGATTGACTAAGTTAGCTCATTTTCTTTCAGTAAATGACAGCACTACTTCAGATTAATTGGCCCAAATTTACATCAAAGAGATAACATGGAGTACCCAAGACGATAGTATTGATGCGTGTTTCTGACAACATGCAAATGTAGCAAGTATACTAGTCACACAAAGTAATAAAGTGATAAATAGAGCATCGTTCCCACGAGGATAGTGTTACTAAATACTGATTTCCCAAGTTTAAGTCCTAATTAAAGCAACAATAAATTGGATTGATGGAAAATTAACAACTATATACAAATTAACAAAATATAAATGAATGATAATGAAATTAAAGCAAAACCCAACAACTTAACTAATTAAACAATGTTAAAAAATGCTAGGGTGTTGATTTCACCTAGATACGCTAACCCAAATCATAGAATCTATTACCCAAGTTCTAATTCCTTGATTGAAAATCGAATTCCCTAAGTTGTAAAACATACCTTCTCAGGCTACATTTCCCTACTTATCCCTATTAAGCTTCCGCACCCAACAAATTGAAGATTAATAGTTCAAAGTCTTTTTTAAGCTTTATGATTCTATCTAGATTTCATAGATCACTAAACTATCTCTAGCTTTGCTTAATCTACGTATTTATCCCAAAACAATCATAAATCACTTCTCAGGCTCATTGTGAAACACACACATGGATGGTGATCAACATTAACAAAAGAAAGCTGGCAAGTGTGAGTAGCAAAGCGGAGATGCAAGACAAGTAAAGCCCATCATGAAAGATTTAAAGGGGGGGAGGGAGGATGGAAGAAGGGAAACTAAGAGCCCAGGTTCTGGGATAAATTTGAAGAGCATGGAGCAAGGGTCATGATACAGCAAACCTTAGCAACATCCAGAAAAGAGAAAGAATAAAAACAAAAAAAACAACAAGATGTCATCATTGAAAAACAAGCAAAAGAGAGAAATCTCTCTAATTGAAGCAAAAAATCACATAATCTTCCAACCCGAGAGTGCCCACCCAAATGACGAACAGACCCTTTCTCTTTTCTTTGTCTCTAATTTATACCTCTTCACTTAAGGATCAAGCCCTAGCAAGGCAAAACGCATCTGTTTATTTTTCATCTGATGCAGGTTTCGCATCTTCTTCGCCGCGTGAAGACTTTCGGCCAATATAGCATGATAGGTTTGAATCTGGAAAAGTTGTTAAACATATGATTGTAGACCTTTAAATTAATTTTCCGTTAGTTCATGAATCGCAACATCCGAGGTCTACAGCTCAAGTTATGGAGAAATCTGAAGCACGTCCAAAGACGTTATCTTTAGTTCCCGTGTACTTTTCACGACTTCAACCAAGTTTCCGCCTTGTCCAATCAGAATTAGGAAAAACCCAAAACATGAAAGTTGTATCTCTTCTTCTTAGCTTTCCAAAGCTTCTAATTCAGGTCATTCTGAGTTTCCAAGCTAAGTTACAATTCCTCAAAACTGTCATTATGCTCAAAACATCGTTAGGCCTACAAAGACAAATTAATAGAATTAAGTAGCAATTATCCCCAAATTGTATGAAGTATCTAAACCCTATCAAAATTCAATGCAAAATCAGTGGTAAAATATACAACATACCCCCAACTTAAGATTTGCTCGTCCTGAGCAAAAAGGAATAAAAACTCAAAGAAAGAAAGCACAACCAACCACCAAAACAACAAAACTAAAAATGAACAAACAAATGAACTCAACTCAACACAGAATTGCCTAGAAATTGCAAGTCTCTAAGGTTGTTGAAAATATTACTAGAAATTCAACACTCCAAGAATGTAAGTTGCATCGACTACTTTCTCATGTCCTCCGAGTAGGTGATCCCCACTTCGTCCACATTCCGACTTCCCGGATTTAGCAGAAGAAATGATCAAAGGGTGGTAGACTCCATAAGCCTAAGTAGAACTACTCTCCACATGTACTGACATCGCAAGGATCAAAAGGTCTTTGCAAGCTTGTAACGTTAGGCTAGGGTAGTGGGCTCCAGGAAAGGTATGATAACAAGTAAGAGAACGGAGTTTTCCCATGTAAACATTCAAATCAACCAAACTCCACTCCTCAACCACCAATCAACGTGTCCCAAATTTACAACCCTCAAACTGTACTTTTTTTTTTTTTTTTTCAAACAAAACAAACGATTGAATGATGTAACTACCCTTTTATTTTGTTGCCCTTCTCACAACCCCCAAATTATTCTTTTAGTGATTCGTACAACCTTCCCTTTCTTGTGTTTGCATTGGATCAAATTCTCCAGGTACACAGGTGTTTAGGGTATAAGGATTGGACATTTTTTGGTTAGCCAAGAAATAAAGCAATAAGATCAAAACGGCTCAAATGGTGACTAGGACAATTCTTCATGTGGGCGAACGGCTCAACGTTCCAAAAGAATGCCATCAAATCTCCCAACCACTTCTAACCTATCAACTGAACTCCCCACCTTTAACTAGGTCTAGAGTCCACCAACATAATCAAACAACCAACCAAAAGAAATAATCTAAGCATGCCGAATAGAAAATGGTGGTTGAACCACTCAACAAACTCAATCAAAATTCAGCTCATAAAGAAATTAACATTTCCAAATATATCCCAACAATTCTAGTTTCATCATAGACTTATGCAATTCATCTAGCAACAACAACACACCACCAAACACACTAAACATTTAACAATCAAAGAACAAACAAAAGAAACAGACAAACAAACAACACACATCTCAAAATTTCCCTACCCCAAACTTAAAATGACATGTCCCCAATGTCAATCATGTACATCCAAGGAATAGAAAAATAAAAGTAAAGGTTACGAGACTGTAACAACTCCTCTTAGACTATTCTTATAAAACCTATGTAAGATATGTATATAATGAAAGATAGTGGGCTCAAATTTTTCTTTACTCATTAAATATACTTCTTTACAAATACAAAATACTATGTATAAAAACTTCTAATTATACAAAAATATCATAGCTGGTGGACATGGGGCCAATACTTCGTCCTCGACGTCCATCCGACCGCTGCCTTATTTCCTGCAAAACAGAGAGAACAACGGGTGAGCACAACAATGCTCAGTAATAAATCCTCTACTACCATCCCCGCAACTCACTCTTTGTTCTTCCTTACTGCACTGTTTGGCTATTCTATTCTCACTGTTTTTCTCTTCCTTTCTAATACTGTTATCCTCCTTTAACTCTGTTCTGCTCTTTACTTTTTCTTTCTCTTTTCTTTTTCTCTTATTCTTACTCACCATGAAGGACAATCATGGTTCTCTCTTATTCTCTCATACTCCCATGAAGGAAAATCATGGTTCTGTCTGGTCAAGCTCTACATGAAATTATAACGAAAAACTGCATGTTTCTTTCTTCTACTCTCTATTCTTACTAGCTTAAACTTTCGCATCTTCTCATACTCTCTCCTCTTTATATCCATTCTTTCCAAGCTTTCTCAAGCTTCTCATTCTTTAATTCTTCATATGTCTTACTCTCATTTCTGTTTCTTCTCTTCTCATAACTCTTTCGTTAACTCTCTCTTTAGTAATCACGGCCTCATCTTACCGGAGGCACGGCCGGACTCGCTTCCACTTTACGTGACTTCTACTTATTCTAGCCGATCGAACTTGGTTATGTATGGATTCAGAACCCTTGGCCACGTGAGTGTATATCTCTCTCCGGGTACTCGTGTAAGCCCACCCGCATGCACTCTCACGGCTACACCACTTCTCTATCTCATACTCATGCCGCTCTCTCAATGCGGCGCACATGCGGGAATACTCTACCCATTACTCACGGGTTCCCATCGCATAACCTACTTTCTATGCTCGTATCCCTCTTTTCTTTCTCATGTTTGCTCATCTCTTTCTCAAACTAGTAGTCTAATATAGCTTAACTCTTAGCTTGTCTCATCTCTATTCTTTCTCTATCTTATTCATTGGAATGTCACACCTCATCTGACCGAGCACGCTGGCGCTACCTACCTCTACGTGACTTCTGCTCATTCGCTACCGATCGATTAGTTGTATGCATGATTCGGAACCTTTGCCATGTGAGTGTACTATCTCTCTCTCTAAATGTCACGGCCCCATCTGACCGGAGGCATGGCTGAAACCTCTGTTCCACTCTGCGTGACGGTCACGGCCTCTCTAACCGAGCACGGCTGGAACCTCGTGTTCCACTCTGCTGACTCTACTCGTCACTCACAGGTTCCCCATCGCACACTTACTCTTCTCCCTTTTAACTCTTGTGCACAGATCTCTATTCTTTCTCTAGCACTCATAATGTAGCTTAACTCTTAGAGTAATTCTCTACTCTTCCAACTTTTCTCTTTATATCAGAGTATTCTCATTCTCTTACTCTCAAGAGTTGCTATTCTCACACTTCTCTACTTTTTCTCACTCAAACTATTACTCATAGTATAGCTTATACTCAAAATTTTCTACTCTTAAGCTAGTACTCTAAGGTAGCTCATAACTCAAACTTTCAATCTCATCAGCATACTCAATGCACAATGCAAGGTTTCATACTCATAAATGCACTAAATGCAAGATGCAAGTATTCCTCAAAACCGTATTCTGCATCAGTCTAAAAAAACCATAACGCGTAATCACTTGATTGCTACGGTTTATCTCGTAAAGCTTGAAACAGGGCTACAACTTCTATGTTTTGGTCTTAGCCCTCAAACCGTATATCCCAAAAATTACTTAAAGTTAGGCAGTGCAGGGCAGATTTCACTTAGGCATTTCATCAGCAACTCATGTGCACATAAAAACTTCTCTAACTACAACTCTCCTCTCTTTTTAACCATCCAGAATTGGAAGTAAATTCCCTTCTATGGCATACCCTATCTAGAAAAACACTCCCAATATCACTCAATTTCCTCCAACTTCATCTCAATTTCACTCTCTCATCACACATCAAAAACACTTCTCATAAAGGAATATCCAATAAACAATATAAATACTCTCTCAATAACCAATTTCTCAACAAATAACATACATCTCTACTCAATTTCTCAATAAGCATCATAATACATGCATAAATAAATCTCTACTTAAGAATTTCTTAAACTTTAGCTGAGTTGGATTTACTTACCTCATACTTGAGTAGTCTCCACTAAAGCTCTCACTCTTGTTGATCATACTTTCCCTTATTTCCTAAGCATAAACTTAGTAAACTTAACCTTTACATGAATAAAATTCATCTCTAAAGTAGGGATTCTACCTCTTCTTGCTTAGGATCACTTCTTTGTCAAATTCCACTCAAAACTCTCAAAATCCCTTGGACGATTGGTGAGAAATTAAGAGAAATGGGAGATGAAGACCGGTGGAAATGGGTAAAATGAATGGGTTTAGAGAACCAACCCTTATTAACTCATATAATATCCATCTTTTCCCATTTTGCCCTTACTCTTCTTGAAATTTCCACCTTTATCCTTTAATTCTTTACAACTCACCCCCATTTTACATTATCTCCATGAAATTTCCTTACATTTTACTCCCCCACTTTTCCACATAATTAGGTGATATGGTCATTGTGTCCCAAAAAAGATTCTCTAGAAACCTCAAGGAACTTTTCTGCCGTATCGTCGCCGCCGCGGCGAAGAACTTTTTGTCGCCCCGGCGAAATATGCTAAAACCAACACTGCCAACACAGCCCAACGTCGCCGCGCGAGCTTTCTCTCTCCCTCGCCCCGGCGAAGACTGAAACTCCAAAATTTGCTAAGTCTTGATTAATTCCAAGGTACACACTCAACCAAACCCAAAACATAAACTCAACCAAAGACCAACCAAACAACATGAACAATATATAAACTCATTTAGGGGCAATTCAGTAATCCTTTAGGCCATACCGTAAACAGTGGCTACGTATTTCAAGTGGGGTGTTACAATACTCCCCTGATTAATCTGTAAAGACCGATTCTTGTGCTAAATCCTAGCATCCATTCCTTGGCTTCCTCATCATCATCATCTGTCAAACAATTGAAGGTCTATGGTGCCAAATGTGTTAGATATGCTCACCGATTAATATGAAAGAATTACATCCTAATCTCAACTTTATTGAACTAAACCTAAAATCTAAACAAAAACAAATAAAGAGCTAAAGACCAGGAAATCAATATCAATTCCTACTTACAAAACATAAAGAAATAAAAGCAAAAACTAAAAAGAAAAATGCTTCAGGCTTCAATCTTCTTCTACTTCTTCCTCTTCACACAACTCCCAAATTTGCTAAAAGCACTTCAACACAACAAACCCAACTTCCTCAACACCAAATTAAATCAAAATCAACAATTTCTACACTCCACAATCAACTCAATCCTCAAGTTCTCAACCAACATCCACAATCAACAAATTCAAGCAATTTTTCAACAAAAACAAATCCACAATTGAAAGTGAACAAATAAATTGCATAAAAACTCTTAACCTTACCAAGCCCAAGCTTTCCAACCTTNTGAACAACACACATTTGAATGTTGATCAAGCATACAAAAGTCATTAAGCAAAGAGATAAACACTCAATCATGAAATTAAAACTCAAAGTAAATCAATTCATATAAATTTGAATCATTGCATCAAGGTTACATCAAACCCTAGCTAAACAACTCAGTTCATAATCAAAAATGAAATAAAATAACAAAAACAAACTAAATCAAGATTCATCATTGAAAAACAAGCAAAAGATGGAGAAATCTTCTCTAATTTGAAGCAAAAATCTTCAATAATCTTCTCCTTCCATGAGCTGCCTCCCAAATGACGAACAAGACCCTTTTCTCTTTCTTTTCGCTCTAATTTATACCTCTCTCACTTAAGGATCAAGCCCTAGCAAGGCAAAACGCATCGTTTTATTTTTACATCTGATGCAGGTTTCGCATCTTCGCCGCGGTGAAGACTTTCGGGCCAAATATGAGCATGATAGAGTTTGAATCTGGAAAAGTGTTAAACATATGAATTGTAGACCTTTAAATTATATTTCCGTTAGTTCATGAATCAGCACAATCCGAGGTCTACAGCTCAAGTTATGGAAGAAATACTGAAGCACGTCCAAAGACGTTTATCTTTAGTTCCCAGTGTACTTTTCACGACTTCAAGCCAAGTTTCCGCCCTTGTCCAATCAGAATTAGGAAAAACCCAAAACATGAAAGTTGTATCTCTTCTTCTTAGCTTTCCAAAGCTTCTAAATTCAGGTCATTCTGAGTTTCCAAGCTCAAGTTACAATTTACGCTCAAAACTGTCATTTATGCTCAAAATCATCGTTTAGGCCTACAAAGACAAATTAATAGAATTAAGTAGCAATTATGGCCCAAATTGTATGAAAAGTATCCTAAACCCTATCAAAATTCAATGCAAAATCATAGTGTAAAATATAATTATCAAATACCCCCAAACTTAAGATTTGCTCGTCCTTGAGCAAAAAGGAATAAAAACTCAAAGAAAGAAAAACAACAAACAGCCAAAAACGCAAAACAACAAAACAACAAAACAACAAAACTAAAAATGAACAAACAAAAATTAGACTCAAACTCAACACAAGAATTGCCTAGAATTTATGCAAGTCTCTAAGGTTGTTGAAAAATTATTACTAGAAAATGTTCAACACTCCAAGAAGTTATAAGTTGCATCGACTATCTTTCTCTATTAGTCCTCCGAGTAGGTGATCCCCACTTCAGTCCACATTCCGACTTCCCGGATTATTTTATGCAGAAATGTAAAGTTTATCAAATGGTGGTAGACTCCATAAGCCTAAGTATGAACTACTCTCCACTAATGTAGACTAGACATCGCTAAGGATCAAAAGGTCTTTGCAAGCTTGTAACGTTAGGCTAGGGTAGTGGGCTCCAAGGAAAAGGATATGATAACAAAGTAAGAGAACTGAGTTTTCCTCATGTAAACATTCAAATCAAATCAAACTCCACTTCATCTCAACCACCAATCAACGTGTCCACTAATTTACAACCCTCAAACTTGTATCTTTTTTTTTTTTTTTTTTTTTTNAAATTGAATGATAATTAAATTAGGGTTTGTTTATGCACAAGTAATGTTTGATGAAATGCCTAAGAGAAGTATAAGTTTGAATAGAAACCTTAATTTTATGCAACATTGCATATTTGCATTTCATGAGTGCATCCAAGTAAGAATTTCAAGCATGAGCCATCCATATGCATATAATTGTGTATGTGTAGAAATTTAAGAAAGAATAGAGAATAAAGACATAAGGAATAAAGAATAAAGCAAGAAAGAATAAAACACTCTAAGAATAAAGAGAAAGGAAGAATAAGCATTAAAGAATTAAGGAGTGGTAAAGGAGAGAAAAGAATAGGTTGTTGTGATGGGGAACCGTGAGTGCTAAGAAGAAATTCCCACATACACGCCACCTTAATTGAGTGGCATAAGAAGAAGAAGAATTGTATGACCTGTAAGAGTGTATGTGGATGAGGGTTGTACCAAGAAGAATTTCCTACATGCACGCCACCTTAATTGAGTGGCCTAAGAAGAAAGAAGAATTTGTACGGTCTGTAAGAGTGCATGTAGATGAGGACTGTACTCACTCACACGGCCAAGGTTCCAAATCCATACATCAACAGAGACCGATCAGCAACGAATAAGAAAAGAAAGAATAAGAGAGAATAAGAAAGAATAAGAATACGAAAGAGTAAGAATGAGAAAAGAAAGAATGAGAAAGAATAAGAATAAGAAAGAATGAGAAAGAATAAGAATAAGAAAGAATGAGAAGGCTTGAAAAAGCCAAGAGAAGAAAAGAAAAGAAAAGAGAAACAAGAGAAGAAAAGAAAAGAAATAGAACAAGAAAATGGAAATAAGAAAGAAAAACCATTTTATGCATTATTGCATATGCATTTTATTCATGCATATTGCCATGAATTTCATTATGGTTAGGAAGAATAGAAAGAATAAGAAACAAAGAACAGACAGAAATAGAAAGAAAGAAAAGAACAGTGAGAGTAAGAAACAGAGGAAGAAACAGAGGAATTAAGTAAGGAAAGAACCAAAGAAGGAGAAGAGTTAAGGGATTTACTTACTTAGCATTTTTATGCTCACCCCATTATTTTTCCATGTTTTTGCAGGACATAGGTGACCAGCGGTTAGAGGGACGTCGACAAGCGGAGAGAATTGGCATTACTGTCCACCGTTGCTAAGTTTTTATACTGGTTATTTTGATATATGTAAAGAATTATATTTTGCAAGTAAAGAAAAATTTGGGCCCAACTATTTTAATATACTAAGTATGTATGTTTTATTGTATATGTTATAAAAATACTAGTAGAAAGAAGTCATTACATTCTTGGTATCAGAGCAAAGATTTTGGGATTTGATAGTGTGCCATTCTCACCGCTGCGACATTCTGTAGCTGACTGTTGTAAGTTAAATTCTTTCCTTACTTAAAGTGTTGCATGAATTGATTAAATGTGGTTGTTTTGTAGATGAGACGTAGAATTTGAGCAAGTAGTAAGAAAATAGTGGATACGGGGGAACCTTCTAACCCACCAGAACCTACTCCCCCTTCCCTTGATGAAGCTAGAATTCGGGGGATTGTACAGCAAGTCTTAAGAGAAAGACAGGGGAGAGTCGAACCAGAAAGAGTTGAAAACCCCGTTCAAGTACAACCTACTAGAGAAGAAAGAGAAAGGCCGGTACCTCAGACAGTACAGAATCGGATTGAGCCGATTTATGGGCTTCCAAGTCAACATCAACCGTTAGACTTTAAAGGTACAACGGACCCTTTAGTGGTAGAAGAATGGCTTAGATCCGTTGAGCGAATGACGGCACTGTTTCCTATGACAGACCGGGAGAAGATCCGGTATGCCAGTTTCCTGTTTCGGGGTGATGCTCGCATTTGGTGGGAATTGATGGAAGACACTCATGATGTTTCGATGATGACCTAGGGCAAGTTTAGAGGATTATTTGAACCTGAGTATAGAACGGAGGACCGAGTTCATGAGAAGGTCCAAGAATTTATCAGTTTACAGTAGGGGTCTAGTACAGTGAAAGAGTATTCAGTGAGATTTAATTCCTTTGCCAGATTTGCACCTGGAATAGTCAGTACTCCAGAATTGAGAAGAGATAAGTTTATCCATGGATTGAAGCCAGAGATAGCTCGTGATATAATGACGGGTGCCGATCCCCCTCAAACCTATATTGAGGCCTTAAGGCGAGCATTGAGGGCAGAAATATTTGAGAACAAAATCACCCTAGCAGGTCCCTCGATAGGATGATCAAGTGAACCATCTCCTGCCCCGTAGAGAGAAAGATTTGAAAGTGCAAGAAATAGAGAAGTGAAGAATAAGAAAAAGTTTCAGTTGAAGAAGAACAGAAAAGATTGGCAAAATAAACGGCCAAGAACAGTGGAGTTTCCCCCATGTCCTAAATGTGGGAAGACTCATCCAGGAGAGTGTCTTAGAAAGTTGGGCCGTAATATGTGTTATCGATGCCAGTAGCCAGGGCATCTGATGAGAGATTGTAAAGCTCCTCTTCCACCGGCAGCATAGAGTTCTAGAGGTACTAATGCCAGGGTGTTTATAGTAGCACAAGGTGAAGCAGAGGCCAGTCCATCAGTTGTTACTGGTCAGTTATTATTTCATGCAATTTCTCTTTGTGCTTTAATTGATTTTGGAGCCACTCATTCATTTATATCTTATGGGATGATAGAAAGATTAGGTTTGAAAACTACTAGAGTGAGCTAACCCATTAATATAGAGTTACCTGATGGGGATGATAGAAAGATTAGGTTTGAAAACTACTAGAGTGAGCTAACCCATTAATATAGAGTTACCTGATGGGGTTAGTGTTGTGACCCATGAGATGTTGTCAGGAGAGTCCGTAGTGATCCATGGTCGGGATTTAGCAGTTGATTTGATAGTGTTTGATAAGCCTAACTTTGATGTGATTTTGGGTATGGATTTCCTAGGGAGGTATGGAGTAGAAATTGACTGTTGGAAGAAGAAAGCGAGATTTAATCTTGATAGTGGAGATAAATTTAGTTTTGGAGAGGGCCATCAGTTGAGTATGTTGATTAGTAGTATGAAGGCTAGAAAGATGTTAAGAAAAGGGTGTTCGGGATATATAGCTCATGTGGTGCAACGTAGAGATGTCCCACAACTAGAAGTACAGAGTGTGCCAGTAGTCTGGGAATTTCCAGATGTATTTCCAGAAGACTTACCAAGTTTGCCTCCGGAAAGAGAAGTTGAGTTTAGTATTGAATTGGCACCAAGGACAGCGTCGATTTCTAAAGCTCCTTACCGAATAGCCCCAGCCAAGCTCCAAGAATTGAAAAAGCAACTCCAAAAGCTTCTAGATAAAGGTTTTATCCAACCAAGTCATTCTCCCTAGGGAGCTCCAATCTTGTTTGTAAAGAAGAAAGATGGGTCATTACGGATGTGTATTGATTACAGAGAATTGAATAAAGTGACAGTGAAGAATAAATACCCGTTACCTCAGATAGATGACCTTTTTGATCAATTAAAGGGTGCAACAGTATTTTCCAAGATTGATTTGAGGTCGGGTTATCATCAGGTAAAAGTGGTAGAACAAGATGTAGCTAAGACTGCCTTCTGGACAAGATATGGGCATTATGAATTTGTGGTGATGGTTTTTGGGTTAACTAATGCCCCAGCAGTCTTTATGGACTTAATGAACAGGGTGTTCCATGATTGTTTGGATCAGTTTATAGTGGTATTTATTGATGACATCCTGGTTTATTCGAAGTCAAGAGAAGAGCATAAAGAACACTTGAGATTTGTGCTGCAGCGATTGAGAGAAAAGAAGTTGTATGCCAAGTTTTCTAAATGTGAGTTCTAGCTTGATCAGGTGATATTTCTGGGCCATACTGTTTCTAGCGAGGGAATTTCAGTGGATCCTAGTAAAGTAAAGACAATCCTAGAATGGCAAAGGCCGAAGACAATAAAAGAAGTGAGGAGTTTCTTGGGACTAGCAGGTTACTATCGCCGGTTCGTGGCAGGGTTTGCCTAGCTAGCTAAGCCATTGACAGCTCTTACCAAATAGAGAGTTCCTTTTATATGGTCAACTGTCTATGAGGAGAGTTTTCAAGAGTTGAAGAAAAGATTAACGACAACTCCAGTATTAGTATTACCACAAAAGGGTGTAGATTATGACATTTATACAGATGCCTCACTGCAAGGACTTGGCACCGTATTAATGCAGTTAGGTAGGGTTATAGCTTATGCTTCTCGTCAATTGAAAGAGTACAAGACAAGATACCCTACACATGATTTAGAGTTGGCAGCAGTAGTCTTTGCCTTGAAGATTTGAAGGCATTACCTTTATGGTGCCAAGAGTAATATCTACACCGACCATAAGAGTTTAAAGTATTTCTTTACTCGGAAGGAGTTGAATATGAGACAGAGAAGATGGTTAAAGCTGGTTAAAGATTATAAGTGTCAGATTAAGTATCAGCCGAGGAAAGCTAATGTAGTAGCCGATGCTCTAAGCTGGAAAGCTTATTTGTCCTGACTCACAAGACAGAAAGAGTTAATAAAAGAGTTGTGTACAGAGCAAATTGAGGTATACCAGGAAAGATTGCCAGATTAGAGTTTCAGTCTACCTTACTGGAAGAAATTAAAGAAAAGCAGCTAATTGATGAGTGGTGTTAGAAAACAGTTCAACAAGTGCATGAGGGCAAGACATCAGAGTTTTGATTGTTGGATGATGTTCTCTGTTTTAGGAGTGGGTTGTGTGTTCCTTAGGATGATGAGTTGAGAAAGAGATTCCTGACAGAGGCTTATGATACACCGTACATTGCTCATCTTGGAGCAACCAAGATGTATCAAGATTTAAAGAAAGGCTATTGGTGGTCAAGTATGAAGAAAGATATTGCAAAGTTTGTAGCTAAATGCCTGACTTGTCAGCAAGTGAAAGCAGAACACCAAAGGCCATCAGGGTTGCTTCAGCCACTTAGTATTCCTGAATGAAAATGGAAGAGTATTTCGATGGATTTTATTACAGGTCTCCCTAGAGTGCAGAAAGGATACAATGCTATATGGGTGATAATAGACAAAGTGACGAAATCAGCCCATTTTCTTCCAGTAAACGAGAGTACCACTTCGGATCAATTGGCCCAGATGTATATTAAAGAAATAGTGAGACTTCATGGTGTACCCAAGACAATAGTATCAGACAGAGATTCCAAATTTGTCTCAGCTTTCTGGATGAGTTTACAAAGGAACTTGGGTACCAGATTGGCTTTTAGTACTGCCTATCATCCTTAGACAGATGGTCAGACAGAGAGAACAAATCAAGTGCTTGAGGACGTGTTGAGAGCATGATGTATGGATTATAAAGTATCTTGGCATGAGATGTTACCCTTGGTGGAGTTTGCTTATAATAATAGCTACCAGTCTACAATTAAGATGATTCCTTATGAGGCTTTGTATGGTAGACGGTGTAGATCTCCATTGCATTGGGATGAGATGGGCGAGAAAGATGAGTTAACTATAGTTCTTAGGCCAGAAATGACTCAAAAAATGATAGAAGATGTAAAGCTGATCAGAAACAGAATGAAACAAGCCCAAGATAAGCAGAAAAGCTATGTTGATCTGAAAAGAAAAGAAGTTGAGTTCGAAGTGGGTGACAAAGTTTTTCTGAAAGTTTCCCCCTACAAACGGGTGATGCGGTTTGGTAATAAGGGCAAATTAACACCGAGATTCATTAGTCCATTTGAGGTGTTACAGCGAGTAGGAAAGGTGGCCTACAGATTAGCACTACCACCCAGAATGGACTAAGTTCATAATATATTTCATGTTTCGATGCTTCGGAAGTATATAAGTGATCCCTCCCATATTCTGAGTATAGAGGATGTAGACTTAGAAGAGAATCTTGTGTATAAAGAGCAACCAGTACAAATTTTGGACAGAAAAATTAAAGAGCTCCGGAATAAGAGTATCCCTTTAGTGAAAGCCCTCTAGAGTAATCATAAAGTTGAAGAAGCTACATGGGAGATAGAGCAAGACATGTAGAACCGTTACCTGGAGCTGTTCGTTTGAATTTCGAGGACGAAATTATTTTAAGGGGGGAGAATTGTAACGCCCAACATGGAGGTACATGATTTAAATTATGTTTATAGCCCTTAGTTAATTTTTATTAAAGTTATTTTAAGAGAAAATGAAGAAAATGCCTTAAACTTGCATTAAGGGTAAAATGGTCTTTTCACTCAACATTAGTTGAAAAAGTGGGCAGTGAAAAGAGGTAGAATTTCATAAAGAATACAATAAAAATGAGGGCATTATGGTAATTGACTAAGGGACAAGGATGAAATTTTCACAAAAGTGTAAGGGCAAAATGGGAAAGTGAGTTTATAAAATAAGATGATAAGGGTTTGTAACCCTTATTTCCTTCATTCCACCGCCAGACTACTCCCCCATTTTCTCTCAAATTTTCATTCAATCCTCCAAGTATTTTGAGGGCTTTTGAGTGATTTTTAATAGGGTTTTGATTCAAGACTTCAAAAGGTAAGAATTTATGCTCTTTATCTATGATTTATTTGTGTAAAAGTCATTACAGGAATGATGGTTTTGAGCCTGGAGGAAAGAGCGATACTACCCTTACAGAGGAGATCATGCCGACTAAAGGGGTAGCCATGCCGAATGAACAAGGAAGAACCTAGGAGCCGGTCCAACCTTAGTTTTATTTCTCTTTTCTTCCTTTTTTGCTATTTTGTAAAGTGTCTTTGCACACTGTATGTTGATGTTCTCTTCGAGACTTATTTTTACTAATGATGACTATTTTTTTCTATTTTGTTTATGGAATTCTTTTTAATTTTAAGCATTTAAGTGTCTTATATTTATGTGATTTAGCCATGTACGGCGTTGATCATTCATAAAGGGCATGGCCCTTATAGCCCATAGGGCATGTTTCATAAATAGAAAACTAAAACAGTTAACTTGTTGAATAATACTTCATTTTTATTAATAGGTAAAAGAAAATGGACCCATCTTGAAATGAAATTTACTATGAGTGATCCGGAGAGGAGTGGACAAGCCCACCCTGTTTCCCCTTACATGGAAGAACCGAGTCAGATGTAGTCAAAAGTGATATAACTTTAGGTGGATTTCGTTCCAACTGTTGGTGATATTCTTCCCTTCGGGCGTCTGTAGTTGGTAAGCTCTTTTTTAGGGCCTTTCCCATGTTGGACCAAGTTTGCCGACTCCTAGCTCTCTAGTGTTTTAGAATACTTGGCGTAGAACCCAATCGCTTACTTTGAAGACTTAAGCTAGGATGTTTTTGTCGTAATGTCGAGCTATTTTTTTTTGCTATAAATGGCATTGCGAATGAGTGCTTGATCTCTCAGCTCGTCGCTGGTGTCAAGGTTGTGGCATAATAGCTGGCTATTAGAGTCTTCATCCATCCATTGGAGCCGAGTTGCAGCGATCACCACTTCTGTTGGGATAAAAGCTTCTGAACTGTAGGCTAAGAAGAAAGGAGTTTCCCCTATGGATGTCCTCGTTGTGGTGCAGTAGGACCACAATACACCGGGGAGCTCATCTGGCCAAGCTACTTTTGCCCTTTGCAATCTCGTCTTCAATGTTTAAAGGATGGTTTTGTTCGAAGATTCAGATTGTCCGTTTTCTTGGGGATATCACAGCGTGGAGAAGCTTAACTTGATTCCCCACATTCTACATAAATCTTGGAATCTAGAGTTGATAAATTAGGAGCCGTTGTTGGTGACAATTTCTTTTGGTA
The DNA here is from genome assembly GCF_008641045.1 of Pistacia vera. Taxonomy (NCBI): domain Eukaryota; kingdom Viridiplantae; phylum Streptophyta; class Magnoliopsida; order Sapindales; family Anacardiaceae; genus Pistacia; species Pistacia vera. The sequence goes on from NW_022196317.1 coordinate 29,870, forward strand.
GGTCATACCGACATGTCATGCTCTTCCACACAAAGCTTTTTACTTCACAATCTTTGACTTTGGCGAAGGCCTCCACTTTTATCCACTTGGTGAAGTAGTCGGTATCCGTGAGCATGTACACCCCCTTTGCCCCAGTGCGATTGGTAGCTTGCTTACAATGTCCATTCTCCATTTCAAGAAGGGCCACACGTGAGGATGGAGGTAAGTCGTTCAGGAGGTAGATGCGATACTTTGGCGAAGCATTGGCAATTATCGCAATTCTTGGCGTATTTAGCTGAGTCCGAGTGCATGGTCGGCCAATAGTAGCCAGTTGTCAATGCTTTGTTGGCGAGGCTCCGAGCCCCAACGTGATTGTCGCACTCGCCTTCGTAAAGTTCTGCAAGCACACACTTTGCTTCCTTGGGGCTAATGCACTTGTAAAAACGATCTCCTTAGTAGGCGGCCTTTATGTATAGTGAATCACGCTGCAAATGGCTTGTTGTAGAATGTCTCTTTTTAGGGAGATGAGCACCAATCCCAACCTTTTGCCATTGAAGTTGCTTGAGTCGTCTACTAATAGGGTCCACTTGGAGCACGCATGATCTGTTAGGCATAGCAATTCCCTGTCTGCCTGAATGGAAGTGCTAGGTGCAAAATCAGCAATGAAGTCAACTAGCACTTGAGACTTGATTGCGATGCGGGGTTAGAAGGAAACATCGAACTTGTTTAGCTCTACTGCCTATTGGATAAGCCAACTCGAGAGATCTGGCTTGTGGAGTATCTTCTTCAAGGGATAGGATGTCAAGACTACGATGGGGTGGCACTAAAAGTATAGTCGTAGCTTCCGTGCGACTGTGATTAGAGCAAGTGCCAGTTTTTTGAGTTGACTATACCGAGTCTCAGAGTCGAGCAGGGACTTTCTGGTGTAGTAGATTGGCATTTGCTTTCCTTTTTCCTCTTGGATCAGCACGACGAATATGGCAAATTTAGATACTGCCAGATAAAATAAAGAGCTATTCTCCATTCTTCGGTTTGAAGAGTAGCAGAAGTGATGTTAGGTACCGTTTTAGCTGAATCAATGCTTCTTCACATGCTGGTGTCCACTCAAATTTCTTTGATTTCTTAAGGGTGGAGAAGAAGAGGTGACATTTCTCCGCCGACTTAGAGATAAATCGGCTTAAGGTGGTTATCCTCCCTATGAAGCGTTGCACGTCCTTAATACAAGTTGGGGATGGGATGCTTAGGACTACTCTGATCTGATCTGGATTGGCCTCGTTGCATTACCGTGTAGCCCAGGAATTTGCCATAGGAGACACCGAATGAGCACTTGGTCAAATTTCGTTTCACATTGTACTTTTGCAACACCTCGAAAGCTTGTCGAAGGTGGTCGAGGTGTTGTTTGGCGATTAAAGACTTCACCAGCATATTGTTGATGTATACTTCCATGCAGTCCCCTAGCAGGTTGGCGAACATTTTGTTCACTAGTCACTGGTATGTGGCTCTGATGTTTTTTAAGCAGAATGGCATCACCTTATAGTAGTAGATGCCTCGTTCGGTGATAAAGGTAGTCTTCTCTTGATCATCCGAGTGCATCAGTATCTAGTTGTAGCCTGAGATGGCGTCCATGAAACTTAACTGCTCGTGTTCGATGGTGGCATACACTAACATATCTAAGTGGGGAAGAGGGAAGGAATCCGTAGGGCAAGCCTTGTTCAGGTCGGTAAAGTCGATGCAAACTCTCCATTTCCCATTCTTTTTCTTGACCACCACCACGTTTGTTAGCCAATCCGGATAATGGACTTCTCGAACCGAGTTGTTCCTAAGCAATTTCTCCACCTCTTCATTGATTAGCTTGTTTCTCTCTAGAGCAAACCTCCCTTTCTTTTGTCTTACATAGGGGTAGTCCGGGTTAGCATTCAATTGGTGCATTATCACTTTCGGACTAATTCTTGTCATGTCGGAATGGGACCAAGCGAAGCAATCCTAGTTCTCTTTGAGGAAATCGATAAGTTACTCCAATTTGTGTTTTACGGTCTAGGAAGTCTAGGTGTATCTTGTAATACTTTCTCTCTCTAGCTAGTCTACTCGTAAAATAATAGTAAAACTCACTAGATATATATAAGAAATTATACATGTAGATGAGTATAAAATAATGGGCCCATATCTAATTTTCTTTATATACAAATCTTTACATAATATAATACAGTCACAAAACAACAACTCGATAGTGTTGCCAAACCCTTCCGCTTCTTGACATTCCAAGCGACTGCATCTCACCTACTACCTGCAAAAACATTGAAAACAACGAGGTAGCACTAATTTCTCAGTAAGTAAACCCGCTATGCTACCCTTCTATCTCCGTTGCTCATATTCTGAATTTTTTTCCTTACATCACACTTTGTTATTCTTCTCTGTTCTTTCTCTATTCTTTCTTTGTTCATTCTCTATTTCTAATTTCTCACTACTCATGATAGTAGGCATGGTATCATACATAGAATGTGCATTTTCTTTTCTGTTTTTCTGTTTTTCTATTTTTCTTATTCTTATTCTGTTTCTTTTCTCTGTATTTCTTTCTATTCTTTCTTTCTTTCTATTCTTTTCTTTCTTTTCTATTCTTTCTTTTCTTTTCTATTCTAGTCTTTCTTTCTATTCTTTCTTTCTTGCTGATAGGACTCGGTTGAAGCATGGATTTGGAACACTGGCCATGTGAGTGTATTCTCTAATTCTGGGTACAGTCCTCATGCACATGCACTTCTAACGGACTATACAATTCTTCTTTCTGATTCTGAGGCCGCTCACTAAAAGCGGCGTGCATGCGAGGCTATGTCACTCACGGGTTCCTCATCGCAACAACCTTCTCTTCTTTTATCTTTTTACACTTCTTTAAATAAACATTCAGATTTGAACTTCTTTAATATTTTTCATTTCTTTCTATTTGTTCTTTAACTTTAATGTTCATTATTGCTCTTTAATGCTCTTATGAGTATGTATGCATGTAGATGGGCTTATGCTTATTATTCTTTCTAAATTCACATGTTTGGATGCAATAATGCAATATGGAATGTAAACATGTCAATCTCTACCATCTACAAACTCATCTCTATATAACAAATAATCATACTCATACATGCACTTCTCTTTGACATTTCATCAAACAATTTATATGCACACATCAACTCTAATTTGGCTACATTTCTACCTCTCTTCTAAGCCACCAAAATTTGGAATAAAACACACCAAGATTAACATCAAACCTGTCCAGGATTCACACTCCACAAATTCTACTCCAATTCTTCCATAATTCATCCAAACTCTCATCAAACATCAAGTGCACAAACACTACTTCTCATGGATAAATTCTAACCATCATTCAACATCAATTCCATCAACAATTCTTCATATATAAGCACATACATGCATAAAAGAAATTCTCTATACAATATTACTCCAATCATGACTAGGGTTGGATTTACTTACCTTAGATGTGAGCAATCCAACACTTTAGTAGTCTTCCTTGATCCAACTCTCTTTCTCTTAAATCCTATGAACACAAATCATAAGAATTCAACACTTTAAAAATTAAATCTCATATCTTAGTGCAAGGATCTTACTTAAGGATACTTGGGATTGAAATTCCACTAAAAATAAATCAAGATCTATGAATTTCCTTGAAAAATGATTAAAGAAATTTGAGAGAACTTGGGTGGAAGGTGGCGTGAATGGAGGAGAAGAAATAGCTAGGGTTTCATTTTTCAACTCTTAATATAACAAAATATTACTTATAATTTCCCATTTTACCCTTGCACTTTCTATGAAATTTCATCTATGTCCCTTAATCAATTACCATAATGCCCTCAATTTTATTGCATTCTCCATGAAATTCTATCTCTTTTCACTCCCTACTTTTTCAACTAATTATGAGTGAAAAGACCATTTTACCCCTAATGGAATTTTAGGGAATTTTCTTCACACTTGTTCAAGATAACTTTAACAAAATTCAACTAAGGATATTAGGGCATAAGTAAAGCTACGTACTCGATGTGGGCGTTACATATCTGGACCTCTCTAGCTCCTCCATAATTGGTTGGTCCGGCTCAGCTCTTCCAACGCTTTGTTTTGAAGGCGTTCTAATAACAGTCCCTGGATGCCTTCTTATCTCCCTTTATTTCTTTGATGCCCCACTTGGTAGGGAACTTGATTATCTGGTAGAATGTTGAAGGGATGACCCACATACCATCAATCTAAGGTCGGCCAAGGATTAAGTTGTATGGGGAGGGGGTGTCCAATATCACAAAGGGGGTCTAACCACCACGATTGTGATTATTACGACTTTGACCACGGCCACAACCACAATCATGACCTCGCCCATGCCCATGATTATCAGATATTGTCACATTCACTTTAGGGAATGGAGCATAAACTGTTGGGTGAGCTTCATGGTTTTTCATTAATAGCTCGTTATTTTGTTCAGCCATAAGAGGGCATAAAATTAGTCCAAAATATTTTGAAAACCCTTTTCTCTATATTGCTATTGTAGGAGAACATTTGATGCATGAAAAGTAGAGAATGTTTTCTCTAAAATATCTTCATCAATAATATTTTTTTTTCATTCAATTTCAGTTGAGAACTAATTCTGAATACTGTGTAGTTATATTCACCTACTGTTTTGAAATCTTGTAAGCGTAAATGCATCCAATCATAAAGAGCTTTAGGAAGAATCATTGTTTTCTAGTAGTCATTTCTTTCCTTTAAAATTTTCCAAAGAATAAATGGATCTTTTACCATAAGGTATTTAGTTTTCAATCCTTCGTGGAGATGGTGTCGAAGGAAAATTATGGCTTTAGCCTTATCTTGATTGGATGATTCATTTCTTTCTTTGATGGTGTCAACAAGACCCATAGCATCTAAGTGAATTTCAGCATCAAGAATCCATGATAAATAATTCTTGCCCATAATATCAAGACCCACAAATTCAAGTTTCGTAAGATTTGTCATGACGAAACTATAAAAGAAATATTTAATAAATTAGACAATCTCTAATAAAAAGAAAATATAATCACAAATAAGAATTTAGAATAACAATAATGCACATACAATTTATTACAATTTATAGAGAATTTAATCAGTTGAAAACATAAATCATAAAAGCAAATATTTACAAATATACGTATGTCTTTCCCTATTAATCAAATTATAAATCTATCACTATACAGTGCTTTATTTATAATGAAACGAAAACGTTCCAAATTAAAACACTTTCATATATTTTATACTATAAAAATGATAAACATTCCAAGATATTTATAAAGCATATTGAGATACAACCAAAATTGAATTTACTTACTTGGCAAATGGAAAACTTCAACTCCAAATCTAATAAGGGACAAAAGCTTGAAACTTGATGAGAATCTTTTTCCCTTGATAAGTTGATATGGTTAGAGACTCGTGCTGATAACGTATTATAAAATAAAGAAAAGAGAAAAGATAATTGATGGGAAATAGAACCAATGCTTTTCTATTCCAAAGTTGAGTGTATATCATTTTCACAATACATCTATTTATAGTCTTAAGATTATGAAATATTATAAATGAAATTAAAAGCTAATGAAATGACTTGAAGTTGTAGACTTGAAAGGTTCAAGAGTTAGAGAAGATGAAAGATTGGGAAGTTATAGAATTGCAAGAGACAAACNGGTTGTAGTGATCATCTTGCCTTAATTAATCTCTATTAAATAAGAGTTCAAATTGAATACTTGATCATTGTTTTGATTTGGATGGTTGTGTGATTTCTTAGTGCATATTACAATTAATTAGTTAACAACTTGATCATAAAAGTTAATTAGTTAATTATAAATGGAGAATAAACATGATCATTGGAATTCTCTATGGTTTAGTGGAAAAATCAACAATATGAATTTAGGGTTTAATTGTTTGATTTGCCAAATATTACAATACATGATTGAGAAGTTAGCTAAATCCCCACTATCACTCTCATTGATTTAATTCACTTTACCGAATTGCATTCATTAATTTTAATTAATTTAGAGTTTTATTTTAGATTAATCTCATCCATCTTTTGGTTAGACTGTTAGGATTTTATAAATTGTTTAGTTTAGTTGTTAAAGAAAATAATTTATGATTTAAACCACTACAATTCTGCGAGAGATTGACCTTGGGAGTAAACTTATTGTTAGCTATTAGTGAATCATGCTCTTGTGAGTATTAAATTTGCACATCACCAGTACCTACCCCTTTTTCATTCAAGGACCCATCTACATACAAAGTCCATTGCTATAGGCTATCGAGCTTATGTTCCACTAAACTGTTCTCTTTTGAGGTGCCCTCTTCAAGCAGGCTTACCTCCCGCTCGAGTTGGTATGAGATCTCTAAGATGAAGTTAGCCAAAGCTTGTCCCTTCATAGCTATCCTCAAGAGGTACTTAATGATGTGCTGACTAAGCTCTATAGTCCAGTTAATCAATCTACCTGATGCCTCAAGCTTTTGCATAATCTTTTTTAGTGAAAAGTTTGTAAGAACATGTATAAAGTGTGCTTGAACGTAGGGCCGCAACTTCCGAGCAACTATGATGAGTGCATACGCGAGCTTCTCCATTTATGGGTACCTCGTTTCAATGTCAAGCAATCACTTGCTCACATAATATACTAGTCACTACACTTCCCGTTCTTCGCATACCAAAGCCGCGTTAATCGCGAACTTAGATATCAATAGGTACAACAGTAAGGGCTCGCCTAGGACGGGCTTTGATAACAAAGAAGGTTGCCCCAAGTGCCTCTTTAACTCTTGGAATGCTTTCTTGCACCCCTCTATCCATTTGAAACCCTTGTTACCTTCAAGGTTTCAAAAAATGGCAAGCATCTATCAGTTGCTCGGGAAACAAACTTGCTCAATGCGACTACTTGCCATGTAAAACTTTGAAGCTACTTTATTTTTCTCAAACTTTGCATATTCAGAAGAGCTTGAATCTTGTTCGGTATTCATGAGGAAGCCTAAGAATTTCCCAGCGCTTACTCCAAAAGTGTACTTCAAGGAATTTAGCCACATTCGGTACTTTCTGAGGATACCGAACATTTCCCTCAGATGCTCGATGTGGCTTTTGACGACTTTTGATTTGACGAGCATGTCATCAATGTACACCTCCATGGTCTTGCCAATTTGCTCAATGAACATTTGATTCACCAAATGTTGGTAGGTCACCCCAGTGTTTTTCAGGCCAAATGGCATAACCTTGTAATAATAGATACCTCGGTCAATAATAAAGGAGGTGTGTTCTTCATTAGGCTGATACATCAGGATTTGATTATGTCCTGAGTATGCATCCATGAAGCTTAGCAATGCGTTCCCTACTATTGCACCTACTAATTGATCGATCCAGGGTAGCGAAAAGGCCTTGTTAAGATCAGTAAAATCGATGCAAGTCCACCACTTTCCATTTGATTTCTTCACTAAGACTGAATTGGCAAGCCTGTCTGAGTATTTCACTTATCTTATGAATTTGATGTCTAGGAGCTTATCAACTTCATCCTTAAGCAATTAATCACTCATAATCCATAAACTGTCTCTTCTATCTTATCAGGTGAGCTTTTGAGTCGACGTTTAGTCTATAGCACATCACTTCGGGGCTGATCCCTACCATATCCACATGTACCTAGGTGAATACATCGAGGTTTTTCTTCAGGAACTCGATTAAGCTGTCTGCCAACTCGCCACTCAGATTGCTTCCAACTCTTAAAACATGAGTTGGGTCTTTCTCGCTGACAGGCACTTCTTCTAGGTCTTCTATCGACCTCCTGTAGGCTCTTCTTTGTGAATGCAACTATCTATGTTGTCTTCTAATAATCTGGGCTTTGGCTTGGACTTAGTGATAATCATCGTCTTCGAGAGTGCCCATTTTTGTGTTGCATGTATGGCTCTATAGTAGCACTCCCTTGAGTCCTTCCTACAACTCCTTATAATCCCAATTCCATTTGGGGTCAGGAACTTGATTGCCTAACATCGTACTGATGTGACTATACTCAGGTCATCTAAGAGTGGCCTTCCCAAGATAATGTTATCGGTAGTCAGACAATTGACCACTAAGAACTCCGCCATTACTATCCTTATCTATGGTTTATCTCTGTAACACCCACATCAAGGTATGTCATTTTATTTATGTCCTAATACTCTTAGTTGGATTTCTTTGATGTTACTTTAGACAAATGTGAAGGAAATTCCTTGAAACTTCATTAGAGGTAAAATATTCTTCTCAGTCCTAATTAGATGAAAAAGTGGGGAGTGAAAGGAAGCAACATAATGTAAAGAAGATAACAAAAATGAGGGTATTTTAGTAATTGGCTAAAGGATATAGATATTTCATAGAAAGTGTGTAACGCCCCACTCGAGGTACGTAGCTAATGTCTCTTACTTTTCCCTTGTTTGACTTGGAATATTGTTAATATGGTTTGGTTGCCCTGAAATTGTAGAGACTTGGTGGAATTTTGGGGTCACTGTCTTCCCCGGGGCGAAGAAGAATCGTCGCCATGGCGATGAGGCCCTGCAACCACGGTGTAGGTTCTGTGAAGTTTCGCCGGGGCGAAGAAATAGTCTTTGCCGCGGCGATGAGCCAAACAAAAAGTTTAATGAAGTTTCTAGAATTCTGCCTTTGGAGCACAATGACCATTCTACCTAGAGGTGGAAAAAATGGGCCGGGTTAGGCAGGTCAACCCTAACCCAGCCCGTAATGAAGAGGGTTCTTAAGGCGGGTCGGGTTTAGCCCAACCCGCCAGCAACCCCGGGGGGGCCGGGTTGCACAATGGCAACCCGGTGGCCCGCAGGTTGCTATTTTGTCCTCTCTGCAGGAGGACCGCCAACCCGGCAGGTTGCATGCGGGTTGGCAACAGCCAACCCGCCAGGTTGGCCAAAAAAAAAATTTTAAAAAATGTAAAATTAATTTATTTTTTTAAATTACCCTTTTACCCTTGAAATATAGCCGTTTTATAGCCGTTGGAAGGGTCTTTTTCGTCATTTTCTTTCCCCATTTTTTTCTATAAATTGGCCCTAAACTCTCATATTTTTCTCACAACTCAAATTCTCTCATTCTCTCATATTCTCTAATATCTATTCTCTCAATTATTCATTTATTCTCTTAATCTTTTTGTTATCAATTTGCTCTTATTTTAATTTTTATTAGTTTTTGCAATTTTCAATTCATATTTCCAATTTTCCAAATTCCAACTTTAAATCAATTTCCATATTCCAATTCTCTTTCTCTAATTTTTATTTCTCTACATCAATTTTTTTTTCAACTAAAAGTCTACAAGGATAGATATTTCTCTCCCATCAATTTCAATGATGAAGAAAACTATTATCCTAGTCCTAGTCTGCTAATTTTACTATGAATGCAGGAGATTCAAATAGTCCGCTGTCCCAATCCCAGTCTCAGAATCTGATACACCTCAAAAATATGGCATCGATTCCAACAGCTCCGGTGGTTCTAGAAGTCATCCTCGTAATCGTATCCTCGTCCAACTTCATCTCAAGCTGAGGCGAGATCATCAATTGCCGTCAAAAGCGAGACAGACACACATCAGACGTTTGGGCGCATTTCGACAAGTTTTACGAGACAGAAAAGGCGTTTAAGTCAAGAAAGCAAGATGCAAATATTGTGCAAATGTTTATAAAGCTAATTCAGGGAATGGTACTAGTCTTTAAAAAGGCATGCTAATAAACATATTAATCAACATGGAAATAGAGAAAGCAATCAAACTCAAATAACTAATATGGGTACTGCTTGGCGTTATAATTCTGATGTATATAGGAAACAGTTAGTTTTATATATGCTGCATCTGATCAACCATTAATATGGCAGAAGATAATATTTTGAAAGATTTGTTCAAAATTCATTTTTTCCAGGATTTAAAAGTTATTCTAAACTGCAACTAGAAATGATTTAATAAAATTGTTTAAAAAATGAAATTAGAATTAAAAATAAAATTCATACTTGTCATATTATTGTGGCTCTAATGTGCGTATTTGGAGTGGTAGAGCTAAACAGATTATATTTGTGTGACTAGTCATTATTTTGATAATGAATTTAAATTAAATAAATCTTTATTAGGATTTGATTATGTGGGGATCATAGTGGTTTAGAAATCTATAATAAATTGTTGAAGTTTTAGAAGATTATGAATTATTGATAAGTGATAGTTTTACTTTAGATAATGCAAGTTCTAATAGTAAGCTATAGATTTTTTTCAAAATAATATCCTTTATATAAAATTTGAAGTTTTTTCACCAACGTTGTGCATGTCATGTTATTAATTTAATTGGAAAAGTGATATGAAAACAATTAACAAAAATATTGATAGAATTAGGGAATCTTTAGCTTTGGATTACTGGTAGTAATAAAAGAAATGTGAATTTCAAGAACTTGTATAAAATCAAATTCTCCTAGAACTTTTGCATTAGATATGCCTGTTAGATGAAATAGTACTTTTAATGCTTGATTCATTTTACCTTATGCAATATAATTAGTTATTTGTAGCAAATAATAGAGGTCCTCTTATTTGGTAGAAATGATTGGAAGATAGCTAAAGTATTTCATTCTTTTCTCAAATGTTTTTACCAATCCACTTTACAACTTTGCGTATGTTTATCCTACTAGTCCATTGGTAATACATACAATTATAAAAAATTTCGAGTTATTTACAAAAATAGAGCAATGAAATTTTACATGCACAATAAAGGCAATGGAAATTTTTTTTTGAAATATTGGGAACCCATTCCTTTTCTTTATTGTTTAGGTGCTATATTTGATCCTAGAATTAAATAGCACGTTTATAAATGGTTTTGACAATTTAAGTGAAAATTTACAAACCGAATATATGTCAATCAAATAGGAGAGGTGAAAACAGTCTTTTCGAAGTATATTTCCAAATGGAAACAGGTATAGGAACTCGCAGTCGCAAAGAGGCGAAATATCCAGAGAAGCTACAGCTGAAGAAACAACAAATGAAGACTTATACTCTTGGAATGCACTGAATAGGCTGAAGAAGGACCCGAATCTAAGCACAGCCCTCTTCAGAAAGCACACCAACAACAACAACAACAACTAATATACTGTCCTCCATGGAGTGTAGAGTAATGAACTTAACAATATTGGCAATCCCCAAATATTTTCAACAGGTCACTTTGATATCTTAGAGTATTGAAGAGCCGAAAATGTATTTTTTCGGTATTATCAAGACTTGCCTGGATGTTTTCGCTGTTCCTGTCTCAACCGTCTCATCCGAACAAACATTTAGTGCAAGTGGAAGGATTTTAAATGAAAGGAGGACTAAACTTGCTCCAAAAATAATTGAAGCTACATGTCTTCGAGATTGGGAACGATCGCGATCAAGATCAATACGAGGTTATCGACAATACTTTAGTAGAATCATTTCAATTTTGTAATATAGATGATACAGATGAGGGAGGTCCTAATGAACCACCCCAAATTAGTTGTTTGTAAATTAATTGTCAATCATTGCACTCTTTTTTTTACCAAGTTTTTCCATTGGGTTTTCTTGGTGAGGTTTTTAACGAGGCAATAATTGTTGTAATTTCTTATTTATTTTTTGATAAATGAATAAGTCTAATTTTTCTTATATTACAATTTTATTGTATTAAAATTGAATAATATTTGAAATGTTAACAAAAAAAAAAAAAATTGAATTGAATTGAATTAAATTATTGATATTTGAAAAGTTAACTAAAAACAATTATATTTATAATTATTATTTGAAAAGTAAATTTAAAAAAAAAATAAGAAAATCGGGCTAACCCGGCCCGGACGCGCCTAACCTGGGGGTTAGGGTTGGCGGGTCGGGCTGGGCCAACCATTTTCTACAAATGGCGGGGGGTTGGCCCGACCTGCACCCTCGTAACCATCGCGGGCCGGGCGGGCGGGGTTACTTTTCCACCTTAATTCTCCCCCTAATTAGTAGGAGAAGTGGGGGTGAAATGCAAAGAAATTACATGGAGAATAGTTTAATTGGGGGTTGCAATTGTAAAGAATTAAAAGGGCAATAGTGGAATTCTAAGGAAGAGTAAGGGTAAAATGGGAAAGGATAGAGAAAATATGAGATATAAGGGTTTAACTAGAAACCCATTCATTCATCTTCTTCTCCACCACCATTCTCCTTTCCTACCCTCTCAATTCTCTTTCATTAGTTCAAGGTTTTTGAAAGGGCAGTAGAAAATCAGCTAAGTCATCTCAAGGTAGGATTCTTGTTTTGGATGTAAGGTTTTGTGTATTTTTTGTATATTAAAGCTGTATGGTTTATTGTTTAAAGGGTAGAGAAAGTAAGCAAACAAGGAAGGAAATACTAGTGAGAGTTCTTTGTCACAAGGTAAGTAAATCCCAACCCAAGTTGAGATTCTTTTGAGTAGAGATTTAGTAGAAATGATGTATGCATGTTTTATGTATGTATTTAAGAAATTAAGTAGAGATATATGTCTACTTGTTGAGAAATTAAATTGAGAGAAGTATTCATGTTGAGTTTGTTGAATACTTTACCTTTAAAAGAAGTATGGATGTGTGATGAAATAATATGAAGTTAGATGAGAATTAGTATATTTTGGGAGTGTTCTTCTATGGAAGGGATTATGCCCATGGAAGGGAGTTTACTTCCAATTTTGGATGGTTAAAGAGAGAAATAGAGTTATAATTAGAGAAGAAGTTTGATATGCACATGAGTTGTTTGATAAAATGCCTAAAAAAAGCATGAGAATGAGTCATGAACCTTAATTATTGCAACATTGCATATTGGCATTTCTTAAGTGCATTAATGAGCATAAACCATCCATATTCATTAAGTGTGCATTGAGAAAGAACTTGAGAAAAAATTAAGAAAGAGTAGAGAATTACTCTAAGAGTTAAGCTACATTATGATGAGTAGCTAGAGAAAGAGTATAGATCTTGTGCACAAGAGTTAAAGAGGAGAATAAAGTAAGTTGTCCGATGGGGAACTTGTGAGTGATGAATAAAGTCATGAGAGTGGGTGCTTTGTGATCCCCAGCCGTGCCTCTGGTCAGATGAAGCCATGACTGTCACGTAGAGTGGAACATGAGGTTCCAACCATGCCTCCGGTAAGAAGGGGTCGTGACATTTGAGAGATAGAGAGAAAGTATGTACACTCACATAGCCAAAGGTTCCGAATCCATGCATGACTAAATCCGATCGGTAGAGAAATGAGCAAAAGTCACGTACAATGGTAGCACTCAGCCCTGCCTCTGGTCAAATGAGGCCATGACATTCTAATGAGTAAGAATGAGAAAGAACAGAAATAAAAAGAATAGAAAGAGAAAATAGTAAAGTTACGAAAAGCAGGTTGAGTCCCCGGCTGTGCCTCCGGTAAGATGAGTCCGTAACATACACCAGAGGGTGTATAGTAAAGAATACGAGAAACAGAAATAGAAAGAAAACAGAAATGGGAAAAGAATAGTGTAAGGAAAGAATTAAAGAAAGTGTTACGGGGATAGACAAGTAGAGGATTTACTTATTGAGCATTAGTTGTGCTCACCCCGTTGTTTCTATGTTTTTGCAGGTTTCAGGTGAGTACGCAGTCGGATGGATGTCAGCGGCGAGGGAGAGTAGTTACACTGTCCACCACATTTTTGAGAACTTTTGTATATAATACTAAGTTTATATAAAGATTATGTATATTAAATGAAAGAAAACTTTTGGGCCCAATTATTTTTATTAATGTACCTTTATTTTATTGTATGTGTTTTTGTGAATACATTAGTATAAAGCAGTTATTACAAAGTGCAAGGGAAAAATGGGAATACATGTGTATATTATTAGATATAAGGTTTCATTAGAAGAAACCCTAACCCATTTTTTAGCCCTTATACAAGCCACCCTCGTCCCTTTTTCTCTCAAATTTCTTCACCAAATCTCAAAGGGAAATCATAGGATTTGGCTTAAATTTTTGTAGCTTTTCAATCCTAAAGCATCCAAAGGTCCAAGAGGAAGAGACTTTTAGCAAAAGGGAGGTTATATCACACATTCAAGGTAAGTAAACCCAATTTTAGCCTTGATTTGAGCAAGACTTGTGTAGAATGATTCTTGCATGTGTGTATGTGATTGTATGTGAGAATTATTGGCTATTTTGATGTTGAATGATGTGTAAATTTCCAGCCATGAGAAGTAGTGTATGAGTATGTGATGAATTGGTGGAATTATGGAAGAATTAGTGATGGAATTTTGAAGTGTTGAAAATTGTTGAAACCGGCCAGGTTTAATGCTATAGTTAGTGAGTTTTTGCTCAAAATTTGGTGGATTTAGAGAGACGTGGAAGTGTAGCCAACTTAGTATTTGCATGTGCATATGAATTGTTTGATGAAAATCCAAAGACAAAATGCATGCATGAGTTGGTTAAACCCTATTGAAGAAAGGGTTAAAGAAAGGCAAGAATTGAAGTAGAAAGATTATGCTGGGCTTAACCAAGTGTAAATTTTAGTATTTAAGGGTGCATTTTGTTATGCTAAAATTTAGAATACCACTTGGTCATGGTAGTGCCATGAGAGAGATGGCCCTTAGTGCTTCGTTCTAGTTACTTGAACCTTTACTACTTCTTGAATAGCACATGAAAGTGTTAGAAAAGAATTGTATGTTAAAGTGTTACTTTGATATGACAAGAATGGTAGAATATGTCATGACATATCAATATGCCATAATAAATTCCCAAGTTTGTGTATCAAAGAATGGGCTTGATCATGCATATTTTGTGCATATGATTTATTTATCTATAGCCTTGATTTGGTAAATGAGAATATTAAAGAAAATGTTAGCAAAGAATGAGAAAAAGAAAGAAAAGAAAATGGCTTATAGATTCTTGATAAGCTAACATGTATATATGTACATTTTCTCATTTACTAAAGAATGCAATTGTAGAATTTCAATAGCTTGGAAATTTATTAGAAATGTGCATAGAATCTCTTTCTACATAATGATATGTTAGAAGGTTGTTGCAATGGGGAACCCATGAATGACAGAGATGCAGAAATTCCCACATGCACGCCGCCATCAGTGAGCGGCCTCAGCATAGAAAAATAGAATTTGTACAGTACGTCATCAGTGCATGTGGATAAGGACTATACCCAGTAGAAAATTCCTACATGCACATCGCCATCAGTGAGCAGCCTCAGAGTACCATAACAGAATTAGTACAGTCCATCAGTAATGCATGTGGATGAGGACTGTACCCAGAAAGAATTTTAGAATACACTCACACGATCAGGTTCCAAATCCATGCCTTAGCCAAGTCCGATTGGCAAATCAGAATAGAAAACAGAAAAGAAAAGAAAGAGAGAAACATAATCAGAAACAAAAAATAGAAAAGAAAAGAAAGAGAAATAGAATAAGAGACAGAAAATAGAAAAGAAAAGAAAGTTCATTTCTCAGAAAAAGTTTATTATTCTGCATATATATTATGCTACTTGCAATATTTAGCATTTCTTATGTGCTTGACGATGTACAGTTTTATTAATTGTCCTTGCACATGGGTAAGTAGCAAATTAGAATATCATAAAAGAATGCAGAATATCATAAAAGAATGCAGCATATTAGAAAAATTAAAGTGAGAAAAGGAAAGTCAGAATATAAGTAACGGAGGAAAAACAATAGTGCAATTTGGTTTACTTACTGAGCAATTAGTGCTCACTTAATTATTTTACTGTTTTGCAGGTACTAGATGATTTAAGGTTGGGTGGGACGTCAGTAAGCGAAGGAGTTTTGGGCGCACTGTCCAAGGATATTTTGTACTTATGAAAGTATATTAGTTATTTTGTGTATATATTTATATGAATTAAATTAGAGCTTTCAGATTTTACATTATATACATATATGTATATATGTTTACAAAAGTTATTTAGTGGATTTTGTCATATATTTCTCAAGGAATTACTAGCTAGAGAGAATATTACAATCTCTGATAGTCACAAGTAGCTCAATTGTTCCCTTGGGGACTAGACTGTCCCTGATGAATTTGTATAGTAGCAATGGGCATTCTCTCAAATCCCACTCCATGAACCTCATTTCTAAGAAAGCTCCCAAGAAAATGATGTTCGCTATGCTACCATTTTTTACCATTACCCAGAGGACTCAGGCATTGTCAATCCTCACCGCAATTACAATCTCATCATGGTTATGGTGAGGGAATTGGTCGCACTCTTCTTTAGTGAAGCTTATTATCTCACTTTCTGTTTTCAGCTACTTTGTCATCTTAACGTCACAATTCATTACTCAGGGAACTGAGTTTATCCTGGCTTCCTGCATATTGCTCGTGAGAATGCTTGGAACTTCCTGCAATGTTAGGTCCTCTATAAATCATACCCACCAGTATGTCGTTGTTGTCCATCTAGACTTGTTGGGTTTGACTTTTCTGCTCGCTTGGCTTGTTGCAAGCTTGATACTCTTTCATGAATTCTTTTAAGTGACCTCTTCTAATAAGGTCTTCAATGGTATCTTTCAAAGCCAGACACTCATTAGTGTTGTGCCCAATATCTCAATGGTATCTACAATACTTCTGGCGATCTCTTCTACCCGTTGCCCCCCTCATTCTCTATAGCTTGGGTAAATTTTTGGCCTCATGAGAGACTTCATAGATGTGTGTCATATCTTTTGTTAGAGGAGTGTATTCTGCATACCACAAGAAAGGTTGTTTTTCCCCGTAGAATTCTATTCTCTGTCTTTTTAGGAACCTATTTCGGTCCCTATCACCTTGATCTTGACCCTTCTTTTGTCTGTTGGTGATCTTCCCACTGGTCAGAGGTTATTCTTGAGGAACTATCGACTAAGGTTGCCAGTGAGCTCTCAACTCACTGATGTTTGGTCGCCATTAGGTAGAACTTGGCCAAATTGATGTGGTCTTCTCTCTGGAGTTCTTTTCATAACTCCATTTACGGCCTTATTCCAGTGATCAATAAGGTTTGAATTGATTCTTCAGGAGCATCCACAACTTTGGACTACTCGTTCTAGAACCTCATTAAATACGAGGTTAGAGTTTCATCTTTCTTTTAACAAATATTAATTAGATAGTTGAGCAGCATTGTGAATTGGCTCCTCGCCTAGAATTATTAGAGATAAAGTGAGGAGAATTGCTGCCACAATTGGATTGAGTTTGCCTTCAGCCTTTTGTACCACTCTTGGCACTTCTACTAAAGTGACCATGAAATAGCACTTTGCCAAGTTGAAGACCTAATGTAGCTCCATCAGGTCGTTGAAGGAATCAAGGTGGTCTCTAGGATCCCTTTTCCCATCAAACTTGTTCTCAGGTGCCCTGAATCCCTGGGGAAGTGGTGCCTAATAGACTTCCTCTATGAAAGGAAAGCTTACTATTTCTTCCGCCAAATTATTCTAGCGAGCTCTTAGATTGTCGAGCTTTCTGTGCACCTAATCTAAGTCCTCATCGTGAGGAGTATTCTGGCTATGAGCTCTATTCAACCTTACCTCAAGTAGATGAGTTTGAAGATCAGTTGCTTGTGAGTCTGCTCTGTCATGCGCACTAGTGCGCAAGGTGAAGTCATGATGGCTAGGATGGTAGGTGCTATCATGCTCCTCGGTACATTGCTCACGACATTAGTTAAAACTAGACGTCGGTTGTTGCCAGATTGGCATGCATGGCTAATCTCGCGAGCTTATGAGATTTGAGCTCGCCTTTGGCGTGGGTTAAAATTGGCACACTAGCTTTGGGCATTTCGTCTATTAGGGTGAACATCCCTTTGAGGACCATTCTCTTCATTTTCCCCCTTGAACTGCTTGCCTAGTCGCCTCCCAGGGTGCCCTCGGGACTCATGCTTGTGAGCGGAAGGTGCCTTGGGATGTCAGGGGTAACGGTTAATCGTTAATGCTGATGAACCAAATTGCTCGCCAGCAAAGTTATTATGACCTGTTGGAGTAACCTCTGTGAAGCATGGCTGATTGAGGTTTTGGTTGGCCAGCTGCTCTTTTCTTAACTCAGTCACGTTTTGTTGTACCGCCTATGCAACCATCATCCTTATCATCTCCATCAGTTGGCCATTCTCAGGATTAAAAGTCCTTATCCCTTGCTGATTTGTGACTTGTTGCATTGGCGATACTGGTGGTTGACTTGAAGCAACAATCTGATGCACCTCTTGGTAGGCGACTTCCACATTATCGGTTTCTGATGGTTGTTTTAGATCTGGTACATGCCATTAGAAATTTCAGGTTGTTTCTTGCTGGAAAAAAGGGAAAGTATGCGAAGGCCCTCCTTTTAGCACCAAAATGTTGATACAAAAAAACGCACCAACCTAAGAGAATCGATTGACCTTGATGGAATCGAAACTAATGTGTGCGTGATTTAATGTTAAAACTAGCAATTGAATGTAAAAGTGCCTTAAAGTAAAGAACACAACCAATTTTTAAAGTGGTTATGCAGTTAGAACTTAAGCCTACGTCCACGGTTTTCTTATTCTGTTAGAGAGCTTACAAGAGAAATAAGTATAATGCCTTGAACAAATTGCTAACCCCCATCTCATAATTAGAAGGGGTATTTATGCAAGTTTGTGATAAAGGAAGGAGAGAAATTATTGGGATTGTAATGAAATCCAAATTGCAACTCTAATATTCCCGTGATTGAGTGCTAAGATCATGCTATCATTGCTGTTGATCTAATCTCTTCCAAATATCCGAGATTTTGAGCTTATCCCTAGTTTGTAGAACAATTGCCAGAGTTGGTTACGACTAGATTGTGTTAGGTCGAGCTATCGCTCGACGAGCTTATGCTGGGTCAGACTAATGTTGAGTCGAACTGATTCTGGGTCGAACTATCTCCTCGCGGGCTTCTGCCTTCTCTAAGTTGAATGGAAAAATCACACACAATAAATTAGATTATTTTAATTTTTACTTTTTCAAAACCAAGAATCCAACATAATATCGTATAATTGATTATTGATGTTAATTTTTGTCAAAAAGTATTAAAAAAAAAAAAAATCATCTCAAAAAGCTTCAATTCTTAACAACATTGATTATAGGCTCAATGAATTCTAGGCAATGAGCATGACTAAAGTAGGTTCAACTACGTAATCATGTGCTAGATGGATTGTACATCGATGGGTCTCCCCTCAACAATCTTCTCTCCTATAAATAAATTTTATTCCAATTACTTTTGTAAAAACACTTGTAGTGTTCGAATTTCCTCAAGGGCAAAAATATAATTTCACTTATTCCCTAAGTAAAGGACAATACTACAGTTACAAGCCAATCTCAAACTTTCTCTCACAATGTAACGCCCCACTTGAGGTACGTAGCTAATTTATGGTGTATTGCCTAAATGTTTATTGTTTTGCTTTTACTTGAGTTGGTATATTGTTACTATTGGTTGGTTGGCCCTTGGTTGAACTTATGTTTTGGATTGGTTGAGTGTTTGCCATGAAATTGGTTAAGACTTGGCGAATTTTGAGATTTCAGTCTTCGCTAGGGTGAGGAAGAATCTTCGCCACGGCGACATAGGCTCAAGATTTTTTTGCCAGGGCGAAGGAAAAGTCTTTGCCGCGGCGACGGGCTGGTTGAAATGTGTAGTGAAGTTTCTAGAGAATTTTCCATAGGGGCAAAATGACCATTCTACCCCTAATTAGCAGGAAAAGTGGAGAGCGAAATATAAGAAAATTTCATGGAGAATGCATTAGAGTTGGGGGTGTGATTGAAATGAATTAAAGGACAAAGATGGAATTTCTAAGGAATAGCAAGGGAAAAATGGGAAAGAGTGGTCATAATATGAGCTAAAAAGGGATTAAGCTTAGTAAACCCTTCATTCTTCTTCTTCCACCGCCAATCCTATTCATGATTTTCTCTCAACTCTCCATTCAATCTTTCAAGGATTTTAAAGGGCTTTTTGAGTAGTTTTGGTAGACAGTTAATCTAAAGCATCCTAAGGTAAGGATTCTTGCTTTCGATGTGAAATTTGCTTATAGTTGTGTTGAAGTTTTATAGTATTGTTGTTTAAAGTTGTAGAGAAAAGACAAGCTACCAAAGGAAAAGAGAAGTGCTAGTGGAGTCACTCCATCATAAGGTAAGTAAATCCAACCTAAGTTGAGGTTTAAGAAATCTTTTGAGTAAAGATTTATGTATGTATGTGTATGTTATGTTATTGAGAAGTTGAGATGAAATGTGTATTGAGTTTATAGTTGTTGGATATATTTACATTATGAGAAGTGTTTGATGTGTGAAGAGAGAATGAAATTAAGTTGAAGTTGGAGGAGTTTTGTATGAATCTTTTTGGAGTGTTTTCCTTGACAAGAACTTAGAGTGTATGAGAGAGTTTTCTCCCATTTTGGATGATTAAAGAGAGGAGAAGAGTTATAGTTAAAGTAGAGTTTTTGTATGCACATGAGTTATTTGATGAAATGCTTAAGAGAAGCATGAGTAAGAGTAGAGAAGCTTAATTATTGCTACATTGCATATTTGCACTTCATGAGTACATTAATGAGCATGAGTTACCTATATGCCTTGATTGCGAATGTGAGAAGTAGCTTGAAAAAGAGTAGAGAATTTTGAGAAACAACTGCTCTAAGAGTAAAGAGAAAGAGAGATTAAGCACTAGAGAGTAAAAGAGAGAAAAGTGCTAAAGAAGAGAATAGAGTAGGTTGTATGATTGGGAACCCGTGAGTAATGGGTAGAGTGTTCTCGCATGTACGCCGCAAAGGGAGAGAACAGCCTGAGTATGAGAGAGAAAAGTGGTATGGCCTGTGAGAATGCATGCAGATGAGGGCTATACCCGAGAGTACCCTAGAGAGAAAGAATATACACTCACATGGCCAAGGGTTCTGAATCCATGCATAACTGAGTCCGATCAGTTGAGAATAAGTAGAAGTCACGGAGAGTGGGGGCGAGTCCCAACCGTGCCTCCGGTAAGATGGGGCCTTAACTTACAAAAGAGAGTTAGTAGAAAAGAGTTAGAAGAAAGAGAAACAGAAAGAGGAAATAAAGAGACTTGTAAAAGAGAGAGTAAATGAGAAGAGAGCAATTGCAAGGAAAGAATTGAAGAGAGAGGGTTACAGGGATAGAGGAGTAGAGGATTTACTTACTAAGCATTAGTTGTGCTCACCCCATTGTTTTTCTATGTTTTTGCAGCATCTAGGTAAGGACGCAGTCGGATGGACGTCGGCAAGTGAGGAGAAATAGCTACACTGTCCACTATGTTTTGATGATTTTTGTATATGATACTAACTTTGTATAAAGAATGTATATATTTAATAAAAGAAAAATTTGGGCCCAACTATTTATGTTATCATACATGTATTTTTAGTATCTATATTTTATGAATATAAATATATATATATATAAAAGAAGAAAGCAATTACTACACACAACCCCGATGTGGCAGCTCGCAATGGGTCCTACTTGTCAAACAAGGGTCTCACCTACCCAATTGTGAGCTGCCATGTCGGGGTTCTAAGAGAACGTTTGTAAGATTGGGTTGGGAGCCAATCTTTATTGCTAAGCAAATAATCCGAGGAACAATGTCCTAAATAAGAAGTAAAATTATTAGTAAATGTGGAATCTAAGGGAATAAGTAAGTTTATTCAAATTAAGAAGTGAATGTAGACAAGATATGATCCAAAAATGGAAAGAGATCCCATATTCTCCTAAAACTTGTTGAAGTAGGTGCCCTAGAGCCAATCTATTATTGTAAATTTGACTATGTAATAAATGTTTATTTATCAATAAAAGAAATATTGTTCTATATCATGTAAATCATAGTTATATGTAATGATATATGACCTTAGGATGGTAGAACAGTGATGAGGGTATCAAGTGTTTCAAATCTTGATAGTGAGAACCGTATGATCACATATGGTGGCCATTCTAGAAACATCCATAGCCCCGGTATTATTTTGACCAAGGACATAGATAATACGGTAAGGCTATCATAGTGTTGAATGACCCTGTCAAAAGGCAGTGACTGATCTCACTTGTCAAGGTTGTTTGTTGACAACCTAGTGCAACGGATGGGTGCTTGCTAGAGGCAAGTTCACTGGACAGACCCACCAGAGGATTCCATATGGATGGTGACCCAAGTGTCTATGGAATAAATCCTCTAATGGATGGTGATGCATGTGATCCTTAGACTTGAGATCACCGGAGCGCCTTGTGCACCAATTGGTGCATTTTGACAATAGCCCAACATAGTTCTATTAAGAGCTATCAATACGGTAGTGATTGGCTACATTGAGAAGTGTATCGAGACTATGGTGGATCGACAAAGGATTCATCACTCCTGGGTACGGGAGAAGTTATCTCTCTGGGTAATTTAGTAAATGGCAATGACACTAAATTTGTGGCCACAGTGGGATTGAGTTGTTGCTCAATCCAATTTATTATTTCGGTCATTGGTCCATTAACTGAATACAAACATGTCAAAGATATTTACGGTTGACACTATTTATGTACCTCAGTCTCGATGAGATAACAGATGGTGAAAGGATTGGATTGCACGGTAACCATACTGTTGATAGGCTGCGGTTTCGCTGAATCCGAATCTATCAGGTGGCCATGATGCCTTGATAGGGGCCAATCTTGGTTTGTGTGCAGTGAGACGATTAATTGGTGTTAATTATGATACTATACACTGTCGATATGATGAGGAGCCTATGGGTCACACACTTAGAAGATAATTTAAGAATCAATTTGTGAGAAGGGTATTTTCATCTTTTAGGACAGAAGGTATTTTCGTGATCTCATAGTGCAATTAAATTTGCTGATGTTATTACCAGTATTTAATTTTAATATTAAAACAAAATTAGTGAGATTATATTTAAATATGTCTATGTATATGTTTAAATGCATTATTATTATTAATTAAATATTAATATGTTATTATATATTAATTGATTTTAATTATAATAATAATTAATTAATTAAAATACCATAAAGGGTGTGTTTGGTTGCAAGGGTGAATTAGGGTTGGAGCCTATGTCTATTCCTAAGTGGAACAGGGTTTTAATTGTTGCACTATATAAGTGCAACTTAAAATTAGAACAAAGAAGGATTATTCAATAATCAAAAACCCTGGCTACCTTATTTCTCTCTCTCTCACACGTTACACTCTTGAGTGAAGAAGAATATTTTTCTTGTTCTTCTTTCTTGATTCTTGAAGCCCTTGATTGTTTTAGCAAAATAATCAGGGGTTCTGCAGATTGTCTTCCTGTGGATTACTGTGAGTGTGATCCTACTTTAGATCGATTAGCAAAGAATCATGTTAACAGTTTTCGGTGAACAGTGTTCGTGAGCGTAATCAGAGATATTTGAAGGAGCCTCCAAATGTATGTAAGCATTCTGAATCCTTGTATGGATTTATAATTTGTTTTTATACAATTTTATTTTACATTTCAGTTTATGCATGAAAACTTTATAATCTGTTCTCGAATCTTGGTTCATGTAATTGATCGATTCGTTTTAAATATTACTTTTTCCGTTGCGCGAATCCGGTCAGTTACTAACAATGGTATCAAAGCCTGGGGTACCAGATTACAATGTTTAATCGTTGATTGATAGCATGTTGATGCATAAATTGATTGTTTTTAAATCTTAAAATTTTGTATAATTGATCAATTGACTAATGATGTGTTGATGAGTGACTTATTGGTTGGTTCATGTCCTAGTCGAATGCTTGTGCATTCGATTCAATTTGTATCCATATCGTTATGTGAAAAACTGCAAAAAGGATTATTATGCGATTCACTATTTTGCGACCCACCAGAGGATTCCATATGGATGGTGAGCCCAGTGTCTATTGAATAAATCCTCTAACGGATGGTGGTGCATGTGATCCTTAGACTTGAGATCACAAAAGCGCCTTGTGCACCAATTGGTGTAGTTTGACACTAGCCCAACATAGTTCTATTAAGAGCTATCAATACGGTAGTGATTGGCTACATTGATAAGTGTATCCAGACTATGGTGAATAGACAAAGGATTCATCACTCCTAGGTACAAGAGAAGTTATCTCACTAGGTAATTCAATAAATGGCAACAACACTAAATCTGTGGCCACAGTGGGATTGAGTTGATGCTCAATCCAATTTAATATTCTTGTCATTGGTATACAAACATGTCGAGGATATCTAAGGTTGACACTATTTCTGTACGTCAGTCTCAATGAGATAACAGTTGATGAAAGGATTTGATTGCACGGTAACCATACCATTGACAGGCTGTAGTTTCGCTAAATCCAAATCTATCGGGTGGCCATGATGCCTTGCTAGGGGTCAATCTTGGTCTGTGTGTAGTGAGACGATTAATTGGTGTTAATCGCGATACTACACACTGTCGATATAATGAGGAGCCTATGGGTCACACATTTAGAAGATAATTTAAGAATCAATTTGTGAAAAGGGTATTTTTTTCTTTTAGGATGAAAGGGTATTTTGGTAATCTCATAGTGCAATTAAATTTGCTGAGGTTGTTGTTAGAGTAGATGCCCTGGAGCCAATTAATTATTGTAGAATTGACTCTTTGTAATAATATTCATTCATCAATAAAAGGCATTTTATACTATATCGCATAAATCATCATTATATGTATTGATATATGTCCTTAGAATGGTAGAACTGTGACGAGGGTATCAAGTGTTTCAAATCCTGATAGTGAGAACCCTATGAGCACATATGGTGGCCACTTTAGAAACGTTCATAGCCCTAGTAGTATTCTGAAGTAAGGGCACAGATAATACGGTAAGGCTATCATAGTGTTGAATGACACTGTTGAAAGGTAATGACTGATCTCACTTGTCAAGGTTGTTTGGTGACAACCTAATGCAACACATAGGTGCTTGTTGTAGGCAAGTTCATTGGACTGACCCACCAGAGGATTCCATATGGATGGTAACCCCTGTGTCTATGGAACAAATCCTCTAACGAATGGTGGTGCATGTGATCCTTAGACTTGAGATCACCGGTCTAAAGGGATAGAGGAGTAGAGGATTTACTTACTAAGCATTAGTTGTGCTCCCCATGTTTTTCTATGTTTTTGCAGCATTAGGTAAGGACGCAGTCGGATGGACGTGGCAAGTGAGGAGAAATAGCTACACTGTCCACTATGTTTTGATGATTTGTATATGATACTACTTGTTATAAAGAATGTATATATTTAATAAAAGAAAAATTGGGCCCAACTATTTATGTTATCATACATGTTTTTAGTATCTATATTTATGAATATAAATATATATATATAAAAGAAGAAAGCAATTACTACACACAACCCCGATGTGGCAGCCGCAATGGGTCCTAAGTCAAAACAGGGTCTCAACCCCAATTGTGAGCTGCCATGTCGGGGTTCTAAGAGAACGTTTGTAAGATTGGGTTGGGAGCCATCTTATTGCTAAGCAATAATCCGAGGAACAATGTCCTAAATAAGAAATAAAATTATTAGTAAATGTGGAATCTAGGGAATAAGTAAGTTATTCAAATTAGAAGTGAATGTAGACAGATATGATCCAAAAATGGAAAGAGATCCCATATTCTCCTAAAACTTGTTGAAGGAGGTGCCTAGAGCCAATCTATTATGTAAATTGACATAGTAATAAATGTTTATTATCAATAAAAGAAATATTGTTCTATATCATGTAAATCATAGTTAATGTAATGATATATGACCTTAGGATGGTAGAACAGTGATGAGGGTATCAAGTGTTTCAAATCTTGATAGTGAGACCGTATGATCACATATGGTGGCCATTCTAGAAACATCCATAGCCCCGGTATTATTTTGACCAAGGACATAGATAATACGGTAAGGCTATCATAGTGTTGAATGACCTGCCAAAGCGCATGACTGATCTCACTTGTCAAGGTTGTTTGTTGACAACCTAGTGCAACGGATGGGTGCTTGCTAGAGGCAAGTTACTGGACAGACCCACCAGAGGATTCCATAGGATGGTGACCCAAGTGTCTATGGAAAATCCTCTAATGGATGGTGATGCATGTGATCCTTAGACTTGAGATCACCGGAGCGCCTTGTGCACCAATTGGTGCATTTTGACAATAGCCAACATAGTTCTATTAAGAGCTATCAATACGGTAGTGATTGGCTACATTGAGAAGTGTATCGAGACTATGGTGGATACAAAAGGATTCATCACTCCTGGGTACGGAGAAGTTATCTCTCTGGGTAATTTAGTAAATGGCAATGACAAAATTTGTGGCCACAGTGGGATTGAGGTGTTGCTCAATCCAATTATTATTTCGGTCATTGGTCCATTAACTGAATACAAACATGTCAAAGATATTTACGGTTGACATATTTATGTACCTCAGTCAAAAAAAAAAAAAAATCATCTCAAAAAGCTTCAATTCTTAACAACATTGATTATAGGCTCAATGAATTCTAGGCAATGAGCATGACTAAAGTAGGTTCAACTACGTAATCATGTGCTAGATGGATTGTACATCGATGGGTCTCCCCTCAACAATCTTCTCTCCTATAAATAAATTTTATTCCAATTACTTTTGTAAAAACACTTGTAGTGTTCGAATTTCCTCAAGGGCAAAAATATAATTTCACTTATTCCCTAAGTAAAGGACAATACTACAGTTACAAGCCAATCTCAAACTTTCTCTCACAATGTAATGCTCCACTTGAGGTACGTAGCTAATTTATGGTGTATTGCCTAAATGTTTATTGTTTTGCTTTTACTTGAGTTGGTATATGGTTAATATTGGTTGGTTGGCCCTTGGTTGAACTTATGTTTTGGATTGGTTGAGTGTTTGCCCTGAAATTGGTTAAGACTTGGCGAATTTTGAGATTGCAGTCTTCGCCAAGGCGAGGAAGAATATTTGCCGTGGCGACTTAGGCTCTGGATTTCTTCACCGGGGTGACAGAAAAGTCTTCGCCACGGCGAAGAGCCGGCTGAAATGTGTAGTGAAGTTTCTAGAGAATTTTCAATAGGGGTAAAATGACCATTCTACCCTTAATTAGCAGGAAAAGTGGGGAGTGAAATGTAAGAAAATTTCATGGAGAATGCATTAGAGTTGGGGGTGTGATTGTAATGAATTAAATGATAAAGATGAAATTTTCAAGGAAGAGCAAGGGCAAAATGGGAATGAGTGGTCACAATATGAGCTAAAAAGGGATTAAGCTTAGTAAACCCTTCATTCTTCTTCTTCCACCGCCATTCCCATTCATTATTTTCTCTCAACTCTCCATTCAATCTTTCAAGGATTTTAGAGGGCTTTTGAGTAGCTTTGGTAGACAGTTAATCTAAAGCATCCTAAGGTAAGGATTCTTGCTTTCGATGTGAAACTTACTTATTAATTTGTTGAAGTCTTATAGTGTTATTGTTTAAAGTTATAGAGAAAAGACAAGCTACCAAAGGGAAAGAGAAGTGCTAGTTGAGTCACTCCATCATACGGTAAGTAAATCCAACCCAAGTTAAGGTTTACGAAATCTTTTGAGTAGAGATTTATGTATGCATGTGTATGTTGTGTTATTGAGAAGTTGAGATGAGATGTGTAATGAGTTTATAGTTGTTAGATATATTTCCATTATGAGAAGTGTTTGATGTGTGAAGAGAGATTGAAATTGAGTTGAAGTTAGAGAAGTCTTGTTTGAATCTTTTTGGAGTGTTTTCCTTGATAGGAACTTAGAGTGTATGAGGGAGTTTTCTCCCATTTTGGATGATTAAAGAGAGGAGAAGGGTTATAGTTAAAGTAGAGTTTTTGTATGCACATGAGTTGTTTGATGAAATGCTAAAGAGAAGCATGAGTAAGAGTGGAGAACCTTAATTATTGCAACATTGCATATTTGCATTTCATAAGTGCATTTAAGGAACATGAGCCATCCTTATGTATATATTGTGCATTTGAGAAGTAGCTTGAGAGAGAGTAGAGAATTTTCAGAGTAAAGCACTCTAAGAGTAAAGAGAAAAAGAGAATGAATATTAGATAACAAAAGAAAGAGGAGTGCTAAAAGAAGAGAATATAGTAGGTTGTGCGATGGGGAACCCGTGAGTGATGGGTAAAGTATTCCTGCATGTACGCCGTATTGAGAGAACGGCCTGAGTATGAGAGAGAATTGGTATAGCCCGTGAGAGTACATACGGATGAGGGCTATACCCAAGAGAGAGAATACACTCACATGGCCAAGGGTTCTGAATCCATGCATAACCGAGTCCGATCGGTAGAGAATGAGTAGAAGTCATGGAGAGTGGGAGCGAGTCCTGGCTGTGCCTCCGGTAAGATGGGGCACGTGACTTACAAAAGAAAGTCAGTAGAAAAGAGTTATAAGAAAGAGAAACAGAAGAGGAAATAGAGAGAATTGTAAGGAAAGAATTGAAGAGAGAGTTATGGGGATAGGGGAGTAGTAGTGATGGCAATGGGCCGGGCCGGGACCGGGTACCCCTTGGCCCAGGCCCAAGCCTGACCTCATGACACAGGCCCAAGCCCGGCCCGAGCCCGCTACGGGTATGATAGGCAAAGCCCAAGCCTGGCCCGACGGGTTTTTTATAACTGTAGGCCCGGCCCAAGCCCGCCTTTTTTAATAATGTTTATTTTTAAATATTAATAAATTTCAAATTTTTTTATATTTTTAATTTTAGAAATGGTTTTTAAATATTAATTGAAAATATTTCCAAAAATAATTTAAGAAATAAGTGAGCAATTAAAACTCAATAATAGTTGATTATACTAACTTTTAAGCTGTGCATAATATGTTATGGTGAAATCCACTTTAATAAGTTGAACAAAACCCATATAACTCATTTAAAGGCAATTTTAACATGTTAAACCTTTAATATGGGATGAAAATTGAGGTTAGGGTTTGGGAAAAATGGATATATATATATATATATATATAGAGAGAGGATAATATTGTAATTAAATATATAGTATAAGGGTAAATTAGTAAAATTAATACTAAAATTTTCGGGATGGGCCGGGCCGGGCCGGGCCAGGCCTAAATATATACCCATGCCCAGCCCGTACCCGAGGTCGGGCCTTAAAATCAAGCCTAGGCCCAAGCCTAAGCCCGCCAACCTCGGGTAAAGCCCGCCCCTTTCGGGCCGGGCCGGGCTGGGTACCCGAAAATGTCGGGCCCATTGCCATCTCTAAGGAGTAGAGGATTTACTTACTTAGCATTATTTGTGCTCACCCCATTGTTTTTCTATGTTTTCACAGGATCTAGGTGAGGACGCAGTCGGATGGACGTCGGCAAGTGAGAAGAAATAGCTACACTGTCCACCATGTTTTGATGATTTTTGTATAGGATACTAACTTTGTATAAAGAATGTATATTTGGGCTCAACTATTTGCATGTATTTTTATTATGTATATTTTTATGAGTATATGAGTAGAAAGCAGCTATTACATATATATTAATTGTGATAATGATAAATTAAAATTAAAAATATCTTAAAGGGGATGTTTGGATACAAGGGGTGTTTGGGTTGGAGCCCAAGCCCATTCCATGATGGAATAGGGTATAGTGTGCACTATATAAGTGCACACTTTGTGAAATTAAAAAGAGAGAGATTCATTCATTTCGTTCATTGGAAAAGAAAAAAACTCTAGCCCCTTGAAACACTCTCCACGCCAGATTGCAATTTTTGCTTGAATCAAATTGCTTTTGTTTTTCTTCTTGGTTCTTAAAGGCTAAAGAGGATCTAGCAAATCCCTCTTTAGTTCCTTGAGGTTATTTTTGTGTGGACTACACCAATTCGATCCTACACTTGGGTCGGTAGTGAAATAAGCTCAGAGACAAGTTGGAGGAGCCTCCAAACGTGCGTATGATTTCTTAAACTCTAAACTAAAATCTGCAGATTCTTATTTAATATATATATATATATACTGTAAATTTGTACCTAGATCTTGGTTCTAAGGAACGATCCATGTTGTAAATGTTTTGTTTTTCCGCTCGTAACTGGATCGTTTACTAACAGTTGTTGCATGTATTTAATTTTGATATTAAAATTAAATTAGTGAGATTATATTTAAGTATATCTCTGTATATATTTAAATGAATTATTATTATTAATCAAATATTAATATATTATCATATATTAATTTATTTTAATTATAATAATTAATTAATTAATTAAAATACCATAAAGGGTGTGTTTGGTTGCGAGGATAAATTAGGGTTGAAGCCCATGGTTATTCCTAATTAGAATAGGGTTTTAATTGTTGCACTATATAAGTGCAACTTAAAATTAAAACATAATAGAATTATTCATTCAATTAAAACCCTAGCCACCCTATCTTTCTCTCTCTCAAGAAGACAACTTTTCTTGTTCTTCTTTCTTAATTCTCGAAGCCCTTGATTGTTCTAGTAAAATAATCAAGGGTTCTGCGGATTATCTTTGTGTGGACTTCCGTCAGTGCGATCTTACTTTGGATCAATTGACGAAAATCACATGAACAGTAAATGGTGAACAGTAATCGTGAACTGTGAATAGTATTCTTGTTCGAAATTAAAGATATTCAAAAGAGCCTCCAAACGTACGTAAGTATTATAATCCTTGAATGGATTTACTTGATATAGATTTTTTATAAATATGTAAACGGTATAATCTATATGCGGATCTAAGCTGTAAACCCCGAGTTATTATTCCTATGCCCTAAGGTATGAAATTTACCTTTTCAAGTAATTTTCTTTGTTTGAATGGAAGGGCAAAATGGTCAATTTACATGTATTTCGAGATGTGGCCATTATAAAGTGTAAGGGGTGACGTCATTGAAGAGAAATGAGGGTAGAATGGTCATAAAGTTGATTGATATGGTTAAATGGCGTAAACGGTGACCAAGGGTATAATGGTATTTTCATACAAATCCATATGAATTAAATATCCATAAAAGTGCACCAAGGGTAAAGTAGTCATTTACCTAATGGGATTGCTTAATTGTTAAGTGTTTTAAAAAGTCAAATGGCATTAAATGAGTGCTAATCATTATGTTGTGGTGGAAATGAACAAAACGCCCTTATATGAAAAATTTATGCCAAATAACCCTTACATCTAATTTTTATTAACCAATCATAATAGAGTACCAATGGAATAAATATTTACAAGGTTTTAAGAGAAAGTAGTCGGCCTTGTACACCCCAAATATATCATCTTCTTCTTCATCTCTCAAATCCACTATAAAAACCACTAATCCAAGCATTTTATTCTCAAATTTTCATAGGATTTCAAGTTGATTTTCAAAGTAGATCACCATCCACACTTAAAGAACTTCAATTTCAGGGTTTAAGGTGAGTTTCAAAACCCTAGTTGTTCTGATCTTTTAGTTAAAAGAGAAATTCATAACTGGTTATGTGTATAAGGTAGAAAGGGTGAACCTTTGGAGCTAAGGAGGAGTGTCTTTGTGCTTTGAATACTAAGGTAAGGAAAAAATCTCCCTTATGACTACAATTGATAATACCTAGGGTTTATGAAACTTACATTTATTTATGTTAATATGAGTGTGATGCTATGTTTTGGTTATGGATTGTTTAAATGGGTGTGTTGATTGGTGTATGTGTGCATATGGAGGATGATTATGCCAATTAAGAGATTTGTAGTTGGACGATGTTTTGGCACTTTTTGGTTCTGTAAAAAGGGAGGTTTTTATGGCCTTTTATACTTAGAATGATATGGCAAATAATATGAATGTGCAAATGAAGGTGACATGGTTAAAATGAATAGAATTCGGATTTGGCTGTTTTAAGACTTATACTGTACATGCTTCACTGAATCAGTCATAACTGAAGTTATAGAAGTCTGATTGAGTTGATTCTTGAAGTGTTAAAAATTTGAGAAACAGACCTAAAACTTTTATGTTTTAGCCAAAAATAAATTCGAATTAGAAGATAATGGAAAAATTGCTTGAAAGTAACGAACTGTATGGCATCCACCTTCTTAATGGAAATTCCCATTTGTTTCTAATTCTAATAAACCCCTGAATAATCTTACTACTGAAATTCCTTGTATTGTATGAGAAATTGAATGAATTAAGTTAAGAAGTTTAGTAGGAGAATATAGTATGATTGAGCATGGGATATGTTAGTCCATATGTTTGCATTCATAATGGTAATGCATATAGCTTATTTAGTTGTCTTATGAAAAATTTATGAAATGTTAAAGAATGAATTCCATGAGTCTCTTGAGGTATAAACCAAGATCAGAGGAATGGAATTCTTATGGAAACCATGAGTCCTTTGAGGTGACGACCAAGAACAAGGTAATGGTTTAAATGAATCCGATCGGATAACAAAGACTAATGAAACCATCAAGTATAAAGACAAAAGAAATAAGCATGCCATGTACATGAATATTTCATAAGTCATATATGTTCTATGTTATATTATGTATGATTATGTTATGACTTATGTTTATGAGAAAAGTCCAAAGTGTATGATATGTTTTATGAACTTGTTATGTTAAAGAATGAAGGTCATATTTTGTAGGTAGGTAAGGTCCTAAGTAATATACTTGTAAAATGATGTATAATGAACCTTAATAGTTTATAAATGGCCATATTCCTTACTGAGCAATTAGCGCTCACCCCACGAAATGTTTTAAAATGTTTTGCAGGTAAGGATTAAGGCATGAAGCTGGGAGAGGATTCCGAGGGACGTTATGAGCATGAAGGGATGTTTTAATGATAACTATTGAATGGTTTTGCTAATATTTAGTGTAGTAATTATGTTCATATTTCATAATGCAATAACTATGTCCATGTTCTATAATGGAGTAAATATATTGTATTAATAAAGGAAATCAAATTACTAGTAAATTTTTTGTAAAAGTGTGTATGTTCTAGTAAGTATTACTATGGATTTCATAATTTACTCCAAGAAAGGAAACTACATTTTTTGACTTGTACAATGAACTTATTATAGTTTAGAAATTAAACTTAAAAAAATATATTTTTAAACTACAGGTTTATTCTTTAAATAGGATTTTAAAATAAACTTCTTTCCTAGGCTTGCGTTTTCTAGGTTCTCAATGGGCAAGGGATACTTAGGAAATACCCGGCTAGGGAGGGGTTTTACATAAGCAAAGAAAGGTAATTGATTTACCAATTGAATTTTTGTTTTTACGTTGCGTATGGTAGATCAATTACTTACAGTGGTATCAGAGCCTTGGGTATTAGATTATATTGTTTAATTGATGTTTGATAACATGTATATTTGTTTGATAACATGTTATTGCATGATTTGAAGTGTTTTTAAAATCTAGAAAAATTTTGTATGTTGAATGTCTTAATTAATCAATTGATTAAATAATGTGTTGATTGAATGTGTATTGGTTGGTTGGTGTCCTGGTCGAATGTTTAAGCATTTGATTTGATTTGGATCCGTGTCATTATGTGAAAAATTGCAAAAGACGTTACTATGCCTAATTCCCTATTTTGCAATGTTCGCCATGGTGAGATGCAAAAGGTGAATCTGGCCACGGCGAAATTCTGGAAAAGTAGATCTAGCTGGGACGAAATAAAACTTCACTGCAACATAAAACTCTCTAGAACGATTTGTGTTTTTTGGAAGTTCACAGTCACCGTAAAAATATAAAACTTCGCCGCAGCGACCATGTGTGCATGAACTTCGTTGGCACTGTTCTGTTTTTGCTTTCCATTTTTCACACAGGAGCTAAATTGTAGTTTTTTTAACCTTTAAAGCCAATATTCATTCTGCATGTTTAAGGTGGTAATTTGATAATTCAACCCACCCAATTCAAAAATTGATTGTTTTTGAATGTATGCAATGTTCTTGTTTGATAATTGCATGGTGCCCGGTACATGAGCCTTAGACCTATTGTTTATTGTTTATTGGGTTTGTTTAAAATTTTTATAAAAAAATAGGACATACGTGTCCTGCCTCTCTCTCTTAAATCTCCATGTATTTCTTCTCCTCATCTCACTCCCATCGTATGAAACGCGAGGTTTCTATTTTATTTATGTAAATTAGAATAGGTTTTTTATTATAAAATTCTTTGTAATGATCGTGAAGAAGAAATGAAGGAGCTATGAAGAGGAATAACCTGAAGATCCAAGATTTATTTTAAACCCTAGGTTAACCCACCGATTTCTTTAAGCTCGTGGAAATCGATTTTAGTGAGCCATGTACCGGCACGTTTTATTTTGTTTAGAATGCATGCTAAGGTTGAATATTCAATAACATGCCAAACAATGATATTCTAACAAAGATAATAATCTAGTGAGACATTAAATAAAAACCCTCAAATAAAATATATTAAGTCATGTATGCCTTCCATCACCATGGTTTTAATCAAACCATTGTTCGTCGGAATCTTGTTCGCCACAGCAAAGGGTACACTTCTACCAGTGGGAGGTTAAAATTCATTGGAGTTTTCCTTAATGATGATGGGTCGACTTAAAATGACAGTTTTGCTTGTTTGCCACAGCGAAGGTTGATAAACACGTCATAGACATAGTAGAGAAGTACACATGTTGAGTGTACGTGGCGACATGTAGTGTCCACTCTATTGATACTGGGAATCACACTTAAGGACGATGGCTAGGCCGTTAGATTGTGTGATTGGCTTGTTGGTTTACTTCACATTTGAGGTTGGTAGTGGGAGCTATCAATTGGTGTGGATTAAGTTTGTTGGCATACCTAATCAACCCATTTTGGCTTGTTCGCCACAGCGAAGATTTGAAATGGGCTAGATGGGATCTCAGTCCACTAGGAAAGCCAACGAGCTTTCCCGAGTTAATAGTGAGGGCTATTGGGTTGAGGAAAATAGTGGGAGTGTTTTTAATAAAAGACTATATTAAGAAATAATAAACATTACATTGACTTTACTTTTCTGAATTGTAGATTCACTTAAAAATAAGCATCATGAACCTGCGACCGATAATCAAGAAAGAAAAGAGGTTGGATGGATCCATTTTCTCGGACTGGTATCGTAATCTTCGGATTATACTTAAGTTCAAAAAGAAATTGTATATCTTGATAAGTCATACATGGTTGAGCCTGATCCTGATGCCACTCAGGAAGTAAATGATACTTATCAAAAGTTCCTTGATGATGCTGATGGCATTCAATGCTTGATGTTAGCATCGATGACTCTAGTGCTACAAAAGTAGCATGAGAATATGGACACTGTTGCCATTATTCTACACCTCAAGGAGTTTTACAAAGGGAATACTTGACATGAGAGGTACAAGGTGTCAAAAGTATTGTTTGGAAGTCGCCTAACCGAGAGAGCCCAAGTTGGCCCTCATGTGCTCAAAATGATCAAGCACATAGAGAGGTTTGAGACTTTGGGGTTTGCGTTGGATGCAGAATTACAAGTGGATTGAACTTTGCAATCCTTGTTTGACTCTTATGTACCGTTCATAATGAACTTCAATATGAAAACTATGGTGAAAACCCTGTCGGGGCTTTTGAACATGCTAAGGACTGCAAAGCAGGACTTGAAGAAGTCCAAGTCTGTTTTACTAGTAGCTACTAGTAAAAGAAAGGGTAAGGGCAAGGGAAAGGCCAAGGCCAATCCCACGCCCAAGCCTAAAGGACAGGATGCTCTCAAGCCTGGGGGTGGCATTAGGAAAGGTGGGAAGGTAGTCTGCTTCTATTGTGGCAAGCCTGGCCACTGGAGGAAGCACTGCAAGGCTTTCCTCACAAACAAGAAGAAGTCAGATGCTTTGACTTCAGGTATGTTTATGATTGACATTAACTTCTCTCCTTCAACATCTTGAGCCATTGACACAAGATGTGGTACTCACATTTGTACTGATGTGCAGGGACTAAGGCAGAGTAGATTACTCGCCAATGTAGAAGTGGACCTATGAGTTAGAAATGGAGCATATGTGGTTGCTCTAGGTGTAAGGACTTATTGTTTGTCTTTGCCTTCGGGCTTATTATTAGATCTCAAATACTATTATTTTGTACCTGCAATTTCTAGAAACATTATTTCAGTATCCGCTTTGGATAATATAGGATATCATTTTGAGATTTCTAATGGATTGTTGTCCTTTAGTTTGAATGGTATTTTATTTGGAATTGCAAGGTTATATAACAGATTATATGTTCTTGATTTGAACAATAAGGATATTCTCAACGTTGAAACTAAGAAAGCTAAACATAGAACAAAACCATACATATCTCTGACATTGTAGATTGGGTCATGTTAATCAGACCCGCATTGCAAAACTTCAAAAGGATGGAGTTTTGGACCCTTTTGACTTCAGTCATTTGAGGTATGCGAGTCATGCCTTTTAGGCAAGATGACCAAGTCACCTTTCACAGGACAAAGTGAAAGGGCTCCTAAACTGTTAGCCATCATCCATAGTGATTTATGTGGTCCACTAATAGTTAAAGCCACAGACGGATATCCCTACTTCATCACATTTACTGATGATTTCAATAGATATGGTTATGTCTACCTGATGAGACAAAAATCTAAAGTCTTTGATAAGTTCAAAGAATTCAAGAATGAAGTACATAATATGTTGGGCAAAAGTATTAAAGCTCTTCAGTCAGATCGACGAGGTGAATACTTAAGCTCAAGGTTTTCTAAATACCTAAAGGAATGTGGGATAGTATCACAACTGACC
Organism: Pistacia vera; assembly: GCF_008641045.1. NCBI lineage: Eukaryota > Viridiplantae > Streptophyta > Magnoliopsida > Sapindales > Anacardiaceae > Pistacia > Pistacia vera. The sequence goes on from NW_022196317.1 coordinate 66,404, forward strand.
CCTACGTATACACCCTAACATAATGGACTGCCTGAAAGGAGGAATATGACCTTACTTGACATGGTTAGGTCCATGATGAGTTTTAGTGATTTACCTGCATCATTTTGGGGTTATGCCCTAGAGACCGTAACTCACATTTTGAACTGTGTGCCGTCAAAGTCTGTAAACAAGACTCCATTTGAACTATGGAATGGGCGAAAGTCCAATTTGTCTTATCTAAGGATTTGGGGTTGCGAAGCTTATGTCAAGAAATTGACTTCGAACAAGCTGGGCCTAAAATTCTACAAATGTATATTTGTGGGGTATCTTAAAGAGACCAAAGGATACTATTTCTACCCTCCAGAAGAGCGCAAAATTTTTGTTGCTCATATTGGAGTCTTCCTATAAAAGGAATTTTTTCTAAGAAGTACTAGTGGGAGAAAAGTAGAACTCGATGAAGTTCTAGAGCTATAAGATATACTAGACGAAAGACGGGAAGATGTGCCAAAAGTAGTGGTTGAACATCAGAAGAAGGTTACTCCACAACTTGTGGATCAAAGTGAAGTAGCATAGGAGCTACGTAGATCTGGGAGAGTACGCCATAAGCCTAAGAGATGCGGTTATCTCATGACTCAACATGGTGACGTACTTGTCTACCAAGACGATGAACCCAAAACCTACGAAGACGTTATATTGGATCCAAATTCAATTAAATAGCTTGAAGCCATGAAATTTAAGATGGACTCCATGTACCAAAATGAAGTATGGTCTTTGGTGGAACCACCTGAAGGGGTAAAACCCATAGGGTGTAAATAGGTCTTCAAGAAGAAGACTGACATGGATGGTAAGGTGTACACTTATAAGGCATGATTGGTTGCCAAAGGTTTCAAGCAAATTCATGGTATTAACTATAAGGAAAACTTTTCGCCGGTTGCCATAATTAAATCCATCCGGATTATGCTTGCGATTGCTGCATATCATGATTATGAGATTTGGAAAATGGATGTCAAAATGGCTTTCCTAAACGGAAACCTTGAAAATGATGTGTATATGACACAACCTGATGGTTTCATTCTTGATAGGTAAGCTGAGAAGATATGCAAGTTGTAGAGATCCATTTATGCACTCAATCAAGCTTCAAGGAGTTGGAACATTCATTTCGATGAAGCCATAAAATACTTTGGTTTCATCTAGAACGAAGATGAGACCCGTGTTTACAAAAGGGTGAGTGGGAGCGTAGTGGAATTCCTAGTGTTGTATGTCGATGACATGCTTTTGATCGGGAATGATATACCAAACTTGCAGTCGGTAAACACTTGGTTATCCAAGTGATTCTCCATAAAGGACTTAGGAGAAGTAGCTTACATTTTCGAAATGAAGATCTGTCGTAATAGATCAAGAAGTTTGCTTAGCCCAAGTCAGAGTACATAGATAAGGTACTGAAGAGATTCAGTGTGGAAGAATCCAAGAAGGGATCTCTTCCACTGGTACGCAGTGTTTATCTCTTTGAGGTTATATGTCCTAAACCATACATTGAGGGAGATAGAATGAAGACGATCCCTACATGCTTCAGCAAGTGGATCTATCTTGTATGCTCAAATTGATGTCTCATGTGCATCAAGCACTTGTAGGGGATATCAATCAGATCCAAGAGAGCAATGCTGTGATTGCATGCTCGGACTATTATCTTATGTGCATTAAGCACTTGCAGAAGATATCAATAGGATTTAGTGAGCAATGTGTTATGTACTCAGATTGATGTCTTATGTACATTCAGAACTTGTAGAAGATATCAACCAGATCCAAGTGAGTGACACTAGATAAGTGTCAATGAACATCCTTAAATACCTAAAAAGGGGCTAAAGATATGATCTTGGATTATGGAGTGAAGATGAGCTCACTGTAAGAAGATACAATGATGCTAATCTCCAAACAGATAAAGATGATTTTCGCTTACAATTTGGGTTTATATTTTGTCTCAATAGAGCTGCAGTGAGTTATAAGAGCTCGAAGTTAAGTACTATAGCGGATTCTACGATTGATGCAAAGTATAACGGATTGTTTAATGTAGCCGTATAGGCGGTTTGGATCAAGAAGTTCATTATTGAACTTAATGTGGTTTCAAGCATTGTTGATCTAGTAAAGTTCTATTGTGATAACAATGGAGCCATTGTTGTGGTTGAGGAATCACGGTCTCATCATTAGTCCAAACACTTACTTAGTCGATTCAATCTAATCTGAGAAGTCAATCAAAAAGAGACTGTGCAGATTTGCAAAATATCTACTAACCCATTGTTGAAGTTTCTGTTGGAGCAAAAGCATGATGAGCACTTGGGTCATTTGATGTTAAACACATGAATGATTGGCTATAGTGCAAGTGCGAGATTGTTGGAGTAGGTGCCTTAGAGCCAATCTATTATTGTAAAATTGACTATGTAATAAATGTTTGAGTAATGCTACGGACACCAAAATTTTACATCGAATTTTTGTACCAAAGGATATGGCAACCAGTTAGATGCGACCAAGCTAGAGTCTTTCGTGAATGAATGGTCATCCAACATTTATGGACCCCCGTTCATATTATATGGATGGGCCCGTCCAAAAAATTTTAAAACAAAAATAATGGACGCCCGTCCAAAAAATTTTTAAAATTTTTATTTTTTTTAAAACAAAAGTAGTGGATGGGCATACTTCTTAGATGGACGCCCGTCCATTAGATAGGGAAATGTTGACTAGCCAATTTGAAATGTTGATGTGGCTTGTGGGATATGAAGCTTATACATTAGTTGTGAAGACTAAAGAAGGGTCTGATGTTACTATTAATGTCATCAGAGTTATGAAGAAAAAGAAGATTACTTTTCTCCTTCTTGGGTCTTCTCATTTCAAGAAACAAAGCCAGCTCCCAGCTCAAATGGGGAAACTAATCGGGGCTGCCAGGTCTGACAATCTGTAAAAGAATAATCTACTTTTTTCTTTTACAATACATTTGGGTGTGGCTCTAATCAACACCTGTAACGCCCCACTTGAGGTACGTAGTTCAATTGTCTTGTATTGCTTGATTGTTTATTGATTTGTTCTCATTTGAGCTTGCATGTTGTTATTTTCCATTGGTTGGCCCTTAGTTGGATTGATAAGTTGATTTCGTTAAGTGTTTGCCCTGATTTTGGTTGAGACTTGGTGAATTTTTGAAATTCAGTCTTCGTCGCGACGACGTTGCCTTGAGAGTTGTGAGTCGTTTCTGTAAGTTTTCGCCGAGGCGACGGGAAGTTCTTTGCCGCGGTGACGGGTCAGTTGAAAAATTTAATAAGTTTCTACAGAATTCTTCCTTTAGGGCACAATGACCATTCTACCCCTAATTAGCAGGAAAAGTGGGGAGTGAAATGCAAGGAAATTGCATGGAGAATAGTTTAAATGGGGGTGCATTTACGAAGAATTAAAAGGGCAAAGGTGGAATTCCTAAGAAACAGTAAGGTAAAATGGGAAAGAGTGGAGAAATTATGAGATATTAAGGGTTTAACTTTAAAAACCCTTTATTATTCTTCTTCCACCGCCATACTCATTCACCATTTTCTCTCTACTTTCCATCCAATCCTTCAAGGATTTTAAAGGGCTTTTGAGTAGTTTTTGGGTAGAGATGTGATTTAAGGCATCCTAAGGTAAGGACCTTTATCCTAGATGTGAAATTTAGCTATAAAGGTGTTAAGGTCTTATTGTGTTATTGTTTAAAAGTGTAGAGAAAAGACATCTACCAAAGGAAAAGAGAAGTGCTAGTGGAATCACACCATCACAAGGTAAGTAAATCCAACTCAAGCTAAAGTTTAAGAAATCCTTGAGTAGAGATTTCTTTATGCATGTATAAATGATGCTTGTTGAGAAATTGAGTAGAGATATATGTTTGTGTGTTGAGAAATTGAGTTGAGATGAGTATTTATGTTATGGTGTTGGATATGCTCTCTTTATGGGAAGTGGTAATGTGTGATGAGTTGAGATGAATGTTGGAGGAGATTGAGTAAATATTTGGAAGTGTTCTTCTATGATAGGAGTTATGTCCATAGAAGGGAATTTCTTCCCATTTTGGATGGTTACAAAGAGAAAGAGAATAGTAGTTAGAGAAGAGTTTTTGTATGCACATGAGTTGTTTGATGAAATGCCTAAGAGAAGTATGAGAATGAGTTATGAACCTTAATTCTTGCAACATTGCATATTGGCATTTCCTAAGTGCATTAATGAGTATGAACCATCCATATGCATTAATTGTTCCTTAAGAAGTAGCTTGAGAAAGAGTAGAGACCTTTGTACTTTAACTACTCTTAAAGAAGAGAATATAGTAGGTTGTGCGATGGGGAACCCGTGAGTGATGAGTAAAGTCATGAGAGTGGGTGCTTTGTGATCCCTAGCCGTGCCTCCGGTCAGATGAGGCTGTGACCATCACGAAGAGTGGAACATGAGGTTCCAGCCGTGCCTCCGGTAAGAAGGGGCCGTGTCATTCAAGAGATAGAGAGAAAGAATGTACACTCACATGGCCAAGGTTCCGAATCTATGCATAACCGAATCCGATCGGTACATAAATGAGTAGAAGTCACGTAGAGCGGGAGAGTTCCTGACCATGCCTCTGGTAAGATGAGGCCGTGACATTCCCATGAGTAGAATGGGAAAACAGAGAAATAGAAAGAACAGAAAGAGAAAATGAGTAGAGTCACGAAGAGTGGATTGAGTCCCCAGCCGTGCCTCCGGTAAGATGAGGTTGTGACATACACCAGAGAGTATATAGAAAAGAGTATGAGAAACAGAAACAGAAAGAGAACATAAATGAGAAGAGAAGAGAGTAAGGAAAGAATTAAGAGAAAGAGTTATCGGGATAGACGAGTAGAGGATTTACTTACTGAGCATTATTTTGCTCACCTCATTGTTTTTCTATGTTTTTGCAGGTTCTAGATGAGGACGCAGTCGGATGGATTTCGGCAGGCGAGGAGGAGTAGTTACACTGTCCACCACACTTTTGTGAACGTTTGTAAAGGATACTGACTTTTGTAAAAGAATATGTATATTAAATAAAAGAAAATTTGGGCCTAACTATTTTTATTAATGTACTCGTATTTTATTATACGTATTTTTTTTTTTATGAGTATAGTAGTATCAAGCAGCTATTACATTTTTGGTATCAGAGCAGAGATTTTGGGATTTGATAGTATACTCTTCTCATCACTACGATGTCCGATAGCTGACTGTGTGAGTTAATTCTTTCCTTACTGTGAGTGTTTCTCAAATTGATCAAATGTGGTTGTTTTGTAGATGAGGCGTAGAACCCGAAATCGTGGTAAAGGTGTGATGAATGAGGGAAAACATTCTAACCCACCAGAATCTATGCCTCCTCCCTTGGATGAAGCTAGAATTCGGGGAATTGTACAACAAGTTATGGCAGAAAGCCAAGGGAGAGTTGAGACCCCTGTACAGGTACCACCGACTACTAATGTTGGAAGAGAACAACCGGTACCTCCCCTTGTATAGAATAGAATTGAACCAATTTATAGTCTTCCCAGTCAACATCAACCCTCAGAGTTTAAGGGTACTACGGACCCAGTAATAGCAGAAGAATGGTTTAGGTCCGTAGAGCATACAACAGGTTTATTCCCCATGACGGACCAGGAGAAGATCCGGTATACGAGTTTCTTGTTTCGGGCTAATGCCCGAATTTAGTGGGAATTAATGGAAGAAACCCACGATGTTACAGTAATGACCTGGGAAGAATTCAGGCGAGAGTTTGAAGCCGAGTATAGAACAGAGGATCGAGTTCATGAGAAGGTCCAAGAGTTTATTGGTTTGCAGCAGGGGTCCAATATAGTTAAAGAGTGTTCAGTGAGATTCAATGCCCTTGCCAGATTTGCACCAGGAATTGTTAGTACTCCGGTCTTGAGGAGAGATAAATTTGTTCATGGGTTGAAACCGGAGATAGCCCGGGACATAATGGCGGGTGTCGATCCCCTGGAAACCTATAGTTAGGCCTTGAGACGAGCAATGAGGGCGGAGATATTTGAGAATAAAATTACCCCAGTAGGTCCCTCAATAGAAGGATCGAGTGAACCGTCATCCGCCCCACAAAGAGAAAAAGTTGAGGGTGGAAAGAGCAAAGAACTGAAGAGTAATAAAAAGAAGTTTCAGCTTAGACAGAATAGAAGGGATTGGAGGAGTAAACGACCTCGGACAGAAGGGTTTCCCTCTTGTCCTAAATGTGGGAGGAACCACTCAGGAGAGTGTTTGAGAGACCAGAACATGTGTTATCGGTACCGGCAACCAGGGTACTTGAGGAGGGATTATAAAGCTCTTCTCCCATCAACAGTTCAGAGTTTTAGAGGTACTAGTGCTAGAGTGTTTACAGTGGCACAAGGTGAAGTAGAGGCCAGTCCATTAGCTGTAACTGGTTAGTTATTATTCCATGCTATTCCTTTATATGCTTTAATTGATTTTGGAGCCACTCATTCTTTTATATCTTATGGGATGATAGAGAGGTTAGGTTTGAAACCTACTAGAGTGAACCAACCCATTAAGATAGAGTTACCCGATGGGGTTAGTGTTGTGACCCATGAGATGTTATCAGGAGAGTCGGTAGTGATCCATGGACGAGAATTAGCAGTGGATCTAATAGTGTTTGATATGACCAACTTTGATGTCATATTGGGCATGGATTTCCTAGGGAGGAATGGAGTAAAGATTGATTGTCGAAAAAAGAAAGCGAGATTTAATCTTGATAATGGAGACAAGTTTAGCTTTGGAGAGGGTCATCACTTGAGCATGTTGATTAGTAGCATGAAAGCTAGAAGGATGTTAAGAAAGGGGTGTTCAGGGTATATTGCACATGTAGTGTAGAGTGGTGATGTTCCTCAGCCAGAGATTCAGAGGGTCCCAGTAGTTCAAGAGTTTCTAGATGTGTTTCCAGAAGAGTTACCGGGTTTGCCTCCAAAAAGGGAGGTCGAGTTTAGTATTGAACTAGCACCAGGGACAACACCAATATCCAAAGCCCCTTATCGAATGGCCCTAGCAGAGCTTCAGGAATTAAAGAAGCAACTCCAAGAGCTTTTGGATAAAGGCTTTATCCGACCGAGTCATTCTCCCTAGGGAGCTCCAATTTTGTTTATGAAGAAGAAAGATGGGTCACTACGGATGTGTATAGACTATAGAGAGTTGAATAAAGTAACAGTGAAGAATAAATATCCGCTACCCCGGATAGATGACTTATTTGATCAGTTGAAAAGAGCAGTAGTGTTCTCCAAAATTGATTTGAGGTCAGGGTACCATCAAGTAAGAGTGGCCGATCAAGATGTAGCAAAGGCTGCTTTCCGTACAAGGTATGTGCATTATGAATTTGTAGTGATGCCTTTTGGTTTGACAAATGCCCTAACAGTATTTATGGACTTGATGAACCAGGTATTCCATGATTGTTTGGATCAGTTTATAGTAGTTTTCATAGATGATATCCTGGTTATTCTAAGTCGAGAGAAGAGCATCAGGAACACTTGAGATTAGTGTTGCAACGATTGAGGGAAAAGAAGTTGTATGCTAAGTTTTCCAAGTGTGAGCTTTGGCTGGATCAAGTATTATTTTTGGGCCATACTGTGTCTAAGGAAGGGATTTCAGTAGATCCGAGTAAAGTCAAGGCAATTCTTGAGTGGCAGAGGTTAAAGACAGTGAAAGAGGTCAAAAGTTTCTTGGGCCTAGCAGGTTACTACCAGCAATTTGTAGCAGGGTTCGCCCAATTGGCTAAACCGTTGACAGCTTTTAGTAAGACATCAGAGTTCTATGTAAAGGATGGTGTGCTCTATTTCAGAAATAGGTTGTGTATTCCTCCAAGTGATGAGTTGAAGAAGAAAATTCTTGCGGAGGCTCATGACACACCATACACTGCTCATCCTGGAGCAACCAAGATGTATCAAGATGTAAAGAAAGGCTATTGGTGGCCAGGTATGAAGAAAGTTATTGTAGAATTTTTAGCTAAGTGCCTGGTTTGCCAACAGGTGAAAGCAGAACATCAAAGGCCATCAGGGTTGCTTCAATCTCTTAGTGTTCTAGAATGGAAGTGGGAGAGCATTTCAATGGATTTTATTACAGGTCTCCCTAGAGTACAGAGAGGTTATAATGCTACATGGGTGATTATGGATAGGTTAACCAAGTCAGCCCATTTCTTTCCAGTAAAGGAGAGTATTACTACGGATCAGTTGGCTTAGATGTATATTAAAGAGATAGTCAGATTGCATGGAGTGCCTAAGATAATAGTGTCAGATAGAGATTCCAGATTTGTTTCAGCTTTCTGGATGAGTTTACAGAAGAATTTAGGTACTCATTTAGCATTTAGCACCGCCTACCATCCTCAGACAGATGGCCAAACGGAGAGAACAAATCAGATGCTTGAAGATATGTTGAGAGCTTACTGTATGGATTATAAAGTATCCTGGCATGAGATGTTACCCTTAGTGGAGTTTGCCTACAATAACAGTTAACAGTCTACAATCAAGATGGCGCCTTACGATGCTTTATATGGTAGACGATGTAGGTCTCCCCTACATTGGGATGAGATAGGTGAGAAGGATCAATTAAGTACAGTTCTCAGGCCAGAAATAACTCAAAAGATGATAGAGGATGTAAAGTTAATCAGAAACAGAATGAAGCAAGCCCAAGACAGACAGACAGAAAAGTTATGCGGACCTGAAGAGAAAAGATGTAGAGTTCAAAGTGGGTGACAAAGTGTTTCTAAGAGTTTCCCCCTATAAGCGAGTAATGCGCTTTGGAAGTAAAGGAAAGTTGGCACCGAGATACATAGGTCCATTTGAAGTATTGCAACGAGTGGGAAAGGTGGCCTACAGGTTGGCACTACCACCTAGCATGGACAAGGTGCATGATGTTTTTCATGTCTCGATGCTTCGAAAGTACGTAAGTGATCCCTCTCATATCTTAAGCATAGAGGACATTGCCTTAGAGGAGAATTTTGTGTATGAAAAGCGCCCAGTTCAGATTTTAGACCGAAGGATTAAAGAACTTTGCAATAAGAGCATTCCATTAGTGAAAGTCCTTTGGAGAAACCATAAAGTAGAAGAGGCCACATGGGAGGTAGATCAAGATATGTAGGATCGTTACCCAGAGTTGTTTGTGTGAATTTCGGGGACAAAATTCTGTTAAGGGGGGAGAATTGTAACACCCCACTTGAGGTACGTAGTTCAATTGTGTTGTATTGCTTGAATGTTTATTGATTTGTTCTCATTTGAGCTTGCATGTTGTTATTTTCCATTGGTTGGCCCTTAGTTGGATTGATGAGTTGATTTGGTTAAGTGTTTGCCCTGATTTTGGTTGAGACTTGGTGAATTTTTGAAATTCAGTCTTCGTCGCGATGACGTTGGCTTGAGAGTTGTGAGTCATTTTTGTAAGTTTTTGCCGAGGCGATGGGAAGTTCTTTGCCGCGGTGACGGGTCAGTTGACAAATTTAATAAGTTTCTAGAGAATTCTTCCTTTGGGGCACAATGACCATTCTACCCCTAATTAGCAAGAAAAATGGGGAGTGAAATGCAAGGAAATTGCATGGAGAATAGTTTAAATGGGGGTGCATTTGCGAAGAATTAAAAGGGCAAAGATAGAATTCCTAAGAAAGAGTAAGGGTAAAATGGGAAAGAGTGGAGAAAATATGAGATATTAAGGGTTTAACTTTAGAAACCCTTCATTCTTCTTCTTCCACCGCCATACTCATTCACCATTTTCTCTCTACTTTCCATCCAATCCTTCAAGGATTTTAAAGGGCTTTTAAGTAGTTTTTGGGTAGAGAGGTGATTTAAGGCATCCTAAGGTAAGGACTATTTTTATTAATGTACTCGTATTTTATTATACGTTTTTTTTTTTTTTTTTTTTTTTTTATGAGTATAGTAGTATCAAGCAGCTATTACAACACCCCATCAACAACACCATTCTATGGTTAACTTAATCAAATAGAGGAGGAAAAAATTAACTCAAATATTATCACAGCTGCAATGCTAAATCTGGTTGAGTTGAATCTACTCTGCTAGAACCAGGAGATCCTAGAGAATGAAACCTGACATTTAGGTCAGGTGGGACTGAATCTGACTTTTGTTTTGGTGACAAACCAGAATCTGGTTTCGAACATGGTGATAACCCCTACCAAGTCAGGTGATGATGCCCCAGTGTCAACGTTGCTGATGCATCACATTCTGAATTTGGCAAAGCTCTACCATGATTTATTGTATTTGAATTATCTACTAACTTGGAATCTTCTGAGTTCAAATAATTTGGAGTCGCAGGATGGACAAAGTTAGTATTAGTTCTAGAGACCCTATCAAGCATCTGAGATGGCTGAAAATTGAATTCACCAGACCTGGTAGCCTCCATTAGTTTCCCCATCTGAGTTGGGAGATTAAAACCATCTCTTTCTTTCATCACCATTTCAATTGTTTCCTTCAATTTTCTTCTTCTAAACTCCAATTTCTATTTACTTTCATCACCTCTGTTCATGGATATGTTCTCCGATGGTGGTGGTAATTGTAGCGGTGATTATTGCATCAGAAATAATATTTTGCCATGGAAAAAAAAGTAAAGAACCAGGTGCCATGAAAATAAAGTAAAGAAACAGCTGCTATTAAATAGGGAAATGGACGGGCGTCCATCTAGGAGGACGCCCGTCCATTACTTTTTTTTTTTTTAATTATTTAAACAATGGAGTATGGACGCCCGTCCATTCAGTGGGGATGCCCATCCATAATATATGGACAGGTGTCTATGATTTTTTTTTCAAATTTTTTTAGTTTAAATTATGGACGGACGTCCATTATAGGTGGCCGGTCGTCCATATAATATGGACGAGAGTCCATTTAAAATGAATGGTCATCCAATAACAATGGATGGTCGTCCATATTTGATGGATGGCCGTTTAGTGGTGGAATATTTGTTAACGTGATACATGGCTCGTCTGATTCAGTGGATACGTCAATGTCCGTAGCATTTTTCTAAATGTTTACTTGTCAATAAAAGGCATATTCTTCTATATCGTGTAAATCATAGTTATATGTAATGATATATGTCCTTAGGATAGTAGAACCGTGACGAGGGTATCAAGTGTTTCAAATCTTGATAGTGAGAATCGTAATATCATATATGGTGGCCATTCTAGAAACGTCTATAGCCCCAGTATTATTTTGACCAAGGACACAGATAATACGGTAAGGCTATCATATTGTTGAACAACTTTGTCAAAATGTAGTGACGGATTATTTTTGGAAAATGTTAAGCATTGCTTCAAGTTTAGGTTGGTTGACTTGATTTAGCTTGAGGTTCGTCGAGTGGGTCAACCACCATTTTCACTGTTTCGGCATGCTTAGAAACATTTTATGTGGTTAGGTGAAGTCTTGACAATGTTGGTAGACTCTAGAACCTAGTTAAGAAGTGCTTGAGGCGAAATTCTAGGATTAGACATTGTTGAGGAAATGATTTAGGCATTTTTCGGAACGTTTGAGCCTTTCCAGCCGACCCATGAATGAATCTTTCCCTAGTCACCCATTTAAGCCTTATGAGATTATCATTGGCTTATTTACCTTGCAAACAAAAAAATTGTCCAATCCCTATACCCTAAACACTTTATCATACCCGTTAGGAGAATTATGGACCTAATGTATGACACAAAAGAGCTTTGAGAGGTGTGTGAATAAGTGATGGACCAAAATCTTAAGTTTGGGGGTTACAAAAAGGGTAGGAAGAAGGGGTAATAGACCTCAATGGTGTTGTAAATATTTGTTATTGCCAAAAAAAAAAAAAAAAAAAAATGGGAAGAAGAGGAAAAAAATTTCTTTAGTTCAATTCAAAATAAAAAATAAGAAATGCATAAGTTTGATGGTTGTAAAATGGTTGACACTTTGATTAGTGGTTGAGAAAGAAAACGGAGATTGATGTAGCTCTTAGTGTTTGCATGAGGAAAACCGAGTTCTCTTACTTTGTTTATCATATCCTTTTGCTTGGAGCCCACTACCCGAGCCTAACGTTACAAGTTTGCAAAGACCTTTTAATCCTTAGCGATGTCTAGTCCACATTAGTGGAGAGTAGTTCGATACTTAGGCTTATGGAGTCTACCACCATTTGATAAACTTTACATTTATGCATAAAATAATCCGAGAAGTTGGAAGGTGGACTGAAGTGGGGATTACCTACTCAGGGGACTGATAGAGAAAGATGGCCAATTCAATTTATGACTTCTTGGAGTGTTGAACATTATGTTGTAATAATGTACCAACAATTTTTGAGACTTGCATTGTGATTTAATCTAGGCATTTATCTTTCTTTTTGTTTTGATTTTTATTCCTTTTTGCTTGAGGACGAGCAAATCTAATATATTATTATATATTAATTGATTTTAATAATAATAATAATTAATTAATTGAAATACCATAAAGGGTGTGTTTGGTTGCAAGGGTGAATTAGGGTTGGAGCCCATGTCTATTCCTAAGTGGAATAGAGTTTTAATTGTTGCACTATATAAGTGCAACTTAAAATTAAAACAAAGAAGGATTATTCAATAATCAAAAACCCTAGCCACCCTCTCTCTCTCTCTCTCTCTCTCTCTCTCTCTCTCATGTTACACTCTTGAGTCAAGAAGAATATTTTTCTTGTTCTTCGTTCTTGATTCTTGAAGCCCTTGATTGTTCTAGCAAAATAATCAAGGGTTCTGCGGATTGTCTTCATGTGGATTACCGTGAGTGCAATCCTACTTTGGATCTATTAGCGAAGAATCACGTGAACAATGTCTGGTGAACAGTGTCAGTGAGCAGTGTCAATGAACAATTGCCAGTGAACAGTGTCAGTGAATAGTAACTGGTGAACAGTGTTGTGAACAATGTTCATGAGCATAATCAAAGATATCTGGAGGAGCCTCCAAACGTGTGTAAGCATTATGAATCCTTGTATGGATTTATAATTTGTTTTTATACAATTTTATTTTACATTTCAGTTTATGCATGAAAACGTTATAATCTGTACTCGGATCTTGGTTCGTGTAATTGATCGATTCGTTTTAAATATTACGTTTTTCCTCTGCGCGAATCCGGTCAGTTACTAACAAAACTCTCACCATCCTTTTCCTGTTCAAAGTCCTACTATGGTAAGGAAGGTGGCATGGAATGATACATCACAATTCATATGAAAAATCCCTATATTAGAGCATTCCAAGTGAAACCTAACCGCAGCCTAAATAAGCCTCCAATTCATTTTCTAACCCTACAATCGCATTGGAACTCTGTTGTTCTCCATAGAGGTAGGGACTGAAGCTGCAGTCAAGGATTACTCCAGAGACATTAATCCGAGGGTAAAATGTAGAAGGTCAACGTGGTGCAAGGGAAAGACAGTAGTACTCTTCCAATTTGGTACAAAATTTGCCATCAACAATCTCCAGGGATTTAATTGAATGAATATCAGAAATAACAACAAAAACTTTTCATTTAAATCCCATATAAACATAAATCATAGATTGATGATAATAACCCATGTATATATAAAAAGATTAAAACAACGGTTTAATCAAACCTTTGATTGGAGGCTTCACCACGTTTGATTGAACGGAATAACGCTCCCACTTCAAAGGAGAAGTGAACACACGATCCACACAAAGACAACAAGACCCACACAATCAATTTACTTGTTTGACTGTATAGGATCAAAGAAGAAAAAGGGGAGAAGAATTTTACTAAGAAAATTCTCTCTACAACTTTTTGTCTAAATGAGGCAAGAATGAGGTTATCAGAAAACCTAAAGTTAAGTGCCTTTTTATAGGCAAGACCTAACCCTAGTTACCCTTGCTAATTACAAGAATGCCTATAACACCCACAATCAGAAATATGGTAGGGATTATTTTATAGTCATAGTGACTATATTTAACTAGTTTTATAGAGGAATTCCATAAAAGTTTTAATAGGGGCAAAATGGTCATTTCACACAGAATCATGTGTTCAAGTGAAAAGTGACTACGATAAATATAATGTATTAAATGTGCTAGCCATGATAATAGAGTGGTAGAAAGATTATGGAAAATACACGTGATGTGATGCCGAGATAAATACGTGTTTGTAAAGTAATAGAAAGAAATCAAAGAATTAGGGTAAAATGCTCTTTTCACTCACAACTAGATGAAAAAGTGGGAAGTGAAAATGACCAAGAACATGTGTTGAATCCATTGAAAGTGAGGGTATATCGGTAAATGCATGTATGGCATAATTGGAATTATTATAAAAGTACAAGGGCAAAATGGGAATATATATTATTAGTTATAAGGCTTCAATTGACAAACCCTAGCCATTCTCACCCTTGACCACGCCACCTCTCATTCATTTTCTCTCAAGATTCTTCATCAAATTTTAAAGAGAAATCATAGGGTTTAGCTTAAATTTTTGTAGATTTTTAATCCTAAAGCATCCAAAGGTAAGATTCTAGCACAAAAGTTTGTGATTTGTGTTTTATAAGTATGAGTTCTCATGAATTTATGTGTGTTTAGCATGAATCAATGGAGAAAGTGAGCAAAGGAAGCAAAGAAAAGGATTCTTGCAAGAAAAAGGTAAGTAAACCCAATCTAAGCTTTAATTTGAGTAGTATATGTGTAAGTTGATTCTTGAGTGATTGTTTATGATGTATGATAAGAAGTATTGGCTGTTTAGATGCTTGTTTGATGGAGAATAATGTGTAGAAGTTCAGCCAAGATGAGTAGTTATGTAGATGTGATGTTTTGGTTGAACTTTGGATGAAATTTTGATGAGTTGATGTTGGAATTTGGAAGTGTTGAATCCGACCAGAATTAAGGTTAAGTTTGGTGAGTTTTTGCTCCAATTTTGGTGGGTTTGGAGAGATGTGGAGGTGTGGCTAACCAAGTATTTCAATGTGCATGTTGATGCGTATTTTTCATAAACATGCAATGTGTAGCAAGTGCACTAGTCACAAAAAGTAATAAAGTGATAAGTAGAGTATCGTTCCCACGAGGATAGTGTTACTAAGTACCGATTTATCTAGTTCAAGTCCTAATTGAAGCAACAATAAATGGATTTATGGAAAATTAACAAACTAAATACAAATTAACAAAATATAAATGAATGATAATGAAATTAAAGCAAAACCCAACAACTTAACTAATTAAACAATGCTAAAAAAATAATGCTAGGGTGTTGATTTCACCTAGATATGCTAACCCAAATCATAGAATCTATTACCCAAGTTCTAATTCCTTGATTGAAAATCGAATTCACTAAGTTGTAAAACATACCTTCTCAGGCTATATTTTCCTACTTATCCCTATTAAGCTTCCGCACCCAACAAAATGAAGATTAATAGTTCAAAGTCTTTTAAGCTTTATAGAATTCTATCTAGATTTCATAGATCACGTTTATCTATCTCTAGCTTTTGCTCAATCTATGGTATTTATCCCAAGAGGCACAATCACAAATCACTTCTCAGTCTCATCGTGAACAACATACATTTGAATAGTGATCAAGTATCCAAAAGTCATTATGCAAAGAGATAACACTCAATTAAGAAATTAAAACTTAAACTAAATCAATTCATATAAATTTGAATCATTGTATCAAGGTTACATCAAACCCTAGCTAATCAACTCAGTTCATACTCAAAAACAAAATAAAATAACAAAAACAAACTGAATCAATATTCATCATTGAAAAACAAGCAAAAGATGGAGAAATATTCTCTAATTTGAAGCCCAAATCTTCAATAATCTTCTCCTTCCAAGAGCTGCCTTCCAAATGACGAACCAAGACCATTTTCTTTTCCTTTTCGTGCTAATTTATACCGCTTTCACTTAAGGACCAAGCCCTAGCAAGCCAAAATGCGTCGTTTTATTTTTCACATCTGACGCAGTTTCGCAACGGCAAAAATTTTTCCTTGCCGCGGCAAGGATATTTCGGGCCAAATTTGAGCATTCTATACCCTGAATCTGGAAAAGTGGTAAACATATTAATTGTATCCCTTTCAACTATATTTCTACTCGTTCAAGAATCAGCCAGATCCGAGGTCTAAATCGCAAGTTATCGCCAAACTACTGAAGCACATCCAAAGACGTTTTTCTTCAGTTCCCAACGAAATGTTCACAACTTCATGCCAAGTTTTCACCCTTGTCCAGTCTGAATTAGGAAAAACCCAAAACATGAAAGTTGTAACTCTACTTCTTAGCTTTCCAAAGATTCTAAATTCAGGTCATTCCGAGTTTTAAAACTCAAGTTACGCAATTTATACTCAAAAGTGTCATTTATGATCAAAATTATCGTTTATACCTGCAAAGAAAAATTAATATAATTAGGTAGCAATTATGGTCCAAATTGTATTAAAAGTATCCTAAATTCTATTGAAATTCAATGAAAAATTATAGGGAAAAATAGGATTATCACATGTTAATTGTTTGATGAAAATTCAAAGAGAAATGCATGCATGAGTTGTTAAATCTTATTGAAGAAATTGTTTGAGAAAGGAAAGAATTGAAGTTGAAAGGTTATGTTAGGCTTAACCAAGTGTAATTTTTAGTATTCAAGAGTGCTTTTTGTTATGCCAAAATTTAGAATATCACTTGGTCATGTTAGTTCAATGAGATAAATGGCCTTTAGTGCATGGTTCAAGTTGCTTGAACTTTTAGCATTAGTTTGAATGTCATATTGTATTTAGTCATTGAATTATGAGTTTTGAAACTTATGACTTTAGAAAAATGATGGCAAGAATTGCATATTAAATTGTTGCAATAGTGTAGTATTGATGATAGTGAAGGATGGGTGATTATACTATAATATTACAATATGCCACAATAAATTGTTAAGCTTGTATGCTTGAAATTAGAAAGATCATTCAAAGAATGGCTTGGCCAAATGAGGATATTATTGTTTCTTGTTTTGAGATTAGTTATAAACAATATGTAATAAGTGGTTTTATTGTATAAAGAATAGAAAAGCTTTCCCAAGTATTAATATCAAAGAAACATCAAAGAAATAGAAGTTTAGTTTATGGATTAAATACATAACCATTTTAGAAATTGATTGGTATGGGTATAGTTTTCATGCCTTACTATATATTACAAGCTATATAATTGTGCTAGAAGATCTTGAGAATATGTTGTATTGGCCTAAAGTTTAGTTAAGAATGTTAGAAAGAAATTAGAATTTAGCCAAAGTATATATGTTGTGCCATATGTTAGATTGGATTTACAATGATTAATATGGCAATATAGATTAATGTATAGAATGTAGCCAAAAGAAAAGAAGAAAGAAGAGCATGTATAAGAATGTTGATGGGCATGTTAAGAGAATGAAAATTTATGGCATTAAAATTTGTATTTAGAAAGTTGTACAAGGCGATGTTTGTTACATTAGAAAATATTAGAGAGTAGAATTTGTGAGAGTTAATGTACTTGTGTATGTGTACATTTTACATAGCATGATAGAATTGAAGAATTATAGAATTATGTAGAAATTATATAATCACATACGTACACACGATGCATAGAATTCAGAAATAAAGAATAAAATAGAAAATGTTTAAGTTAAGCGTGTTACTAGAATATAACTTTGGGCTTTCCAGAAAAGTATAGAAATAAAAGCCTTAGAATTAATAGAATATATGCCAGAGTCAGACACATATTTTGGGATCATGCATAAACAACATATAAATGCATGACATAGCATAGCATATATTTCAGAAATTTTAAAATTATTGGAAAATGTCTAGCTGGTTATGTTGCAGATTTACAAAGCATGTTTTCAGAGGGCTATTGCGATGGGGAACCTGTGAGCATTCGCTGCATTAGTTAGTGGTGACAGAGATGCAGAAGTTTCCCACATGCATGCCACCATCAGTGAGTGGCCTCAGAATAGAAAACAAAATTGTATAGTCCGCTAGAAGTGTATGTGGATGAGGACTGTACCCAGAAAAAATTTCAGAATATGCTTACATGGCCAGGGTTCCAAATCCATGCCTCAGCCTAGTCCGATCAACAAACCAGAACAGAATACAGAAAGAATTTCAGAAAGAAAGAGAAATAATTTCAGAAAGAATTAGAAAAACAATTTTCAAAAAGAATACAAACATGATCATTTGCATATGCATCAGACGTTTTATGTGCATTGCATCTTATGCATTTATGCATAGTTTAAACATTTATTTTATTATTGCGTGTCTGACTGGTCAAGAAAAGAAAATAGAAACCCATGAGAATAGAGAAGAAAAGAAAATAGAAGCCCATGAGAATAGAGAAGAAAAGAACAGAAATTAGATACATGCTAGAAAAGAGCAAAAATTAGAAACATGACAATAGTAAGGAAACTTAACGATTTGTTGAGTAGAGAAAGAAACAGAAAGTTATAATCTAGTAGAGAAGAGAAATAAAATGATAAAGAATAGCACATCACTAGAAAGATTTAGAAAGATTTGAGGGAAAAAAAAAAAGACTGCTAAGTAGTACAACAAAAACGGGGACAGCGGAGTAAGAGCATAGTTAGATTTGGTTTACTTACTAAGCATTTATAGCTCACCCCATTGCTTTCCTTATTTTTGCAGGTATTAGATTGTAGTGGTCGGGAGACGTCAAGGTGGCGAGAGGATTGCACACACTATCTCAGCGAAAAAATTTAATATGGATTTATATATGTGAGAAATAATCTTTGTGTAATAGTATGTTATAACTGGAATAAGGATACAAAATTTAGACGAACACCCTTTTTAAGCTAGCAACTCTCTGGATTCTCTCCATAGGATACTCACTGAATACTTGCCTAGTGAGACATTACAATGCCTCTGCACTATTATATATTATTTATAAATAAATAATTAGACATTACGTAGTGCCCAAGACAAGTCAGTTTGGTATTTCATTATTATTGTTTTAACGGTACAATGATAATTCACTATTCAAAATACATATACACCAATATATTATTTAGATATTGATTTATTTATTCCTTTTAATATATATACACCAGTATATATATTTGAATAAATAAATAAGTAATCTTACAAATTAAATTCCAATATTAAAATCGGACATAGGCAACAACCTATTAGGTGACAACCTTCAGCAAATTTAATTACACCATAAGAATTACAAAAAAAAGCCTTTCACCCATAATGACAAAAATGCCCCTTACTCCAAATCTTATTTCATTTTTCTTTTAAGTGTTTGACCCATAGGCTCCTTATCATACCAGCAATGGGTATGACCACAATTGGCACTCAATCAATTGTCTCATTACTCACAGACTCATATTGGCCTCTAGCCAAGCATTAGGGCCACCCAATAGATTCAGATTCAATGTATCACCTGTCAACAGTATGGTTAGTGTAATCAAATTCTTTCATCATTTGTTATCTCATCAAGGTTTGAAGTACATAAATAATGTCAACTTCAAATATGCTACCTTGACATGTTCGTGTTCTATAATTCAAATTAAAGACTTAACGGAACTTGAGCACCAACTCAATTCCACTGTGGCCATAGTTTTTGCTGTTATTGTCATTTATCAAATTACTCAATGAGATAATACTATTGTAACCAGGAGTGATGAATCCTATATTGATCCACCATAGCCATAGTGTACTTCTCAATACAGCCAATCACTTCCGTATTGATAACCCTAAATAGAATTACGTTAGGCCAGTGTCAAACTACATTGATATCTACACACGGTGCTCTAGTGATCTCAAGTCTGAGAATCACATACAGCACCATCCATTAGAAGATGTATTCCATAGACATTGGGATTGCCATCTATATGAAATCCTTTGGTTGGTCATGTTTAGTGAACTTGCCAACTGCGAGCACCCACGTGTCGCACCAAGTTGTCACCAAACAATTTAACATGAAAGATCTGTTACTGTCTTTCAATAGGGCCATTCAATGCTATGATAACCTTACCGTATTATCTGTGGCCTTACTTTAGGATAATACTAGGGCTACGGGCAATTCTAGAACAACCACCTATTATGCTCATACGGATCTCACAATCAAGACTTATCCTTGGTTGATTCCCTCATCATAGTTCTACCATTCTAAGGACATATATCATAACATATGCGAAATATGATTTACATAATATAGTTCAAATTGCCTTTTATTAATATCAACATGTTTTACAAGTAGACAAATGCTATAATTTGATTGGCTCTAGGGCACCTGCTTTAATAGTTCTGATTCCACAAGATATAACAGATGAAGAAGGGAAAGATGTGCCACATGAGGTGGTTGAGCATCTAGAGGAGGTCACTCTACAAATAGTGGAAACATGTATATGTGTTTTCTTCGATATTGACTGAAAAGGCATGTTGTGCATTTTTGTTGAAATCCATTGTTTTTCATGAAATTGATTAATATTCGTTGCCGCACACAGCCACTATCCTAGGGCTATGCACTGCCTAGCACAGCCCCATGTCCCTTGGCTGCACACTAGTGTGCACAACCTATGCCCCCTGATGACTAGGCATGTTTGCCCGCACGCAACCCCCTAATAGCTACACATGTTTGCTTGCAGCCTGTGGCTGGCAAGGTGGGGACTGGGTGTGTGTGTTTGTGCACTACCCTATCCCTGATGTCACACACAAATGTGCACGACTATCCCAACACTACGTGCGTTTGTTCGTGGCTTCCCCTCGTGTACGCAAGCACATGGCACTATCCCATTACCGTGCATGCAAGAGCGCAGCAAAGGCCTATCGCCATGCATGTAAGCACACGGTGATGCTTTAGGCCATGTGCATTTGTCATGGCATGTTTTCAACTGCGTGTTGTCTTGGCCTACTGGTAGTGGACCATGTTGTGCACTGTTTTGGATAGTTGCCCGGATAACATGGTCACACGTTTATACGTACAGCCTAATGGGAGAAGCCCATTTTGAGTTGTTGGGAAGTTTTCAATTGTTTCTAGCAGCAACCCGTTCATTTGGATGTATCCTGCAAGCTTTCATGTAGAGTTGGGAGGGGTAACGGGACACTTTCATTGTTGCAAAAGAAGAGCATTTTGGGGGTTTGATGTGTGGATGGTTATCCAAGCATCAAATGGAAATAGTTAATGCTATTCTAGACTATCTAGTTTTGTTTAACTGGGTAGGGGCTAAAATACAAATTTTGCAAGTTTTGTGACCAATTTGAGATTTTGGCATTATTCAAGGGGTAATCTATTACTTACCAAATTTCAATCAAATATCATTATTTTATTTTGATTGATAATATGCAAATGCCATGATGGTTAAGATTACATGGTGTCAGTACATGAGCCTACACCTATGTGATAGTTTTAATTTTGGGAATGAATGGTTGTAAAATTTTATTTTATTTAATAGGACCTGCACATCTTGCCTTCTTCTATAAATCTCTTTGTAGTTTCTTTTCTCATCTAATTCCCCTCGAATGTAAATCGAGGTTTCTTTCTTTTGTAATTATGTTAAAGATGTAAAGAAAATGGAGAAGAAGAAGTGAAGCCAATCCCAAAGATTTGTATTAAATAGGATCCTTAGGTTGACCAACTGATTCCCCTTTGGCTCGCGGTAATTGATTTTAGATGGGCCATGTACCAGCACGTATCTATTGTTGTAGAATGCATGCTAGGATGTTTTTACATTTTGGAAAAGCATGTCAAAACAACAATGTATGATGAGACATAATAATAAAACCCTCGTAAATGATATTAAGTCAAAGAAAAAAACCTAAATGCCTTGCATCACAATGATTTTAATCAAACCACTATTCATCGTAACCTTATTTGCTATAGCGAAGGGTAAACTTCTACCAATGGAAGGTTAAATGGTCATTGGAGTTTTTCCTTAAAGGTGATAGACTTAACAAAAGTGTGGTTTGCTTGTTTACCATAGCGAAGGTCGATAAGCACACTAGAGGCATAATGGAGAAGTATACTTACCAAAGCATACGGTGTGACATGTAGTATCCACTCTATTGATATGAGAATTGCACTTGAGGACGATGGTTGGTGCCATTGGATTGTGTAACCAATTTGTTGGCTCAATTTATATTTGAGCCAACAGGCCATCCTGAGTTCAATAGTAAGGGCTATCAAGACTTAAGTAAAATAGTGGAAGTAATTATTTATAAAGACCTTGATAAATAAATTAACATGTTTTAATCCTATTTATTCAACACTTATAGATTCCAAAATGAACCCGTCATCACTGCGATCAATCATCAAACTAGGAATAAGTATAGAAGTGTGAACAATATACTTAAGTCTAGTGACTCATTATACACCATCCAACAGGATTTTTCACCAAAGCCTGCTAATAGTTTCATCCAACAGATTGGGTATGTTTATATGAAGCCTACATATGATACTAACGTCGAGATGACAAGGTACCATTACTATGACTGCAGTACTAGGATATGGACTTACCTACCATAATCTATACTCTTTGAAATAAAGAGAATACATGATGTCATAGTCACTATTCAAATGTAAGATGGAAGATGCTACAAAAATTGGCGATCATATACTCAAGTTGACCAAGTACATGAACATGCTTGAGATTTTGGGATGTGGACTTAAGTAGGGTTTAGCAATAGACCTAACACTACATGGCGATTAGGAGTAAAATGGTGGGAAAATGGTGTAGACATGAAGTAAGGTTCACATTGTAAGTAATTGATCTACCATACGCATGATTTTTCACCAATCGATCCAAAGTAGGATCGTACTCACGAAAGTCCACACGAAGATAATCAACAGAACCCTTGGTTATTTTGCTAGAACAATCAAGGGCTTCAAGAATCAAGAAAGAAGAACAAGAAAAGTTTTCTTCTTGAGAGAGAGAGAGATAGGGTGGCTAGGGTTTTAATTACATGAATAATTCTCTAATGTTTTAATTTTAAGTTGCACTTATATAGTGCAACAATTTAAACCCTATTCCACTTAGGAATAGCCATGGGCTCCAACCCTAGTTTACCCTTGCAACCAAACATACCCTTTATGGTATTTTAATTAATTAATTATTATTATAATTAAAATCAATTAATATTTAATATTAATATTTAATTAAGAATAATAATTCATTTAAATATATACAGAGATATCAGCAAATTTAATTGCACTATGAAATTGCCAAAATACCCTTTTGTCCTAAAAGACGAAAATACCCTTCTCACAAATTGATTCTTAAATTATCTTCTAAGTGTATGACCCATAGGATCCTTATCATATCGGCAGTGTGTAGTATAGTGATTAACACCAATTAATTGTCTCACTACACATAGACCAAGATTTGCCCTTAGCAAGGCATCATGGCCACCTGATATATTCGGATTCAATGAAATCGTAGCCTGTCAACGGTATGGTTACCGTGCAATCAAATCCTTTCATCAACTGTTATCTCATCGAGACTGAGGCACATAAATAGCGTCAACCTCAGATATCCTTGACATGTCTGTATTCATTTACTGGACCAATGACATGAATATTAAATTGGATTGAACATCAACTCAATCCCACTGTGGCCACAGATTTAGTGTCATTGCCATTTACTGAATGTAACGCCCCGCTTGAGGTACGTTGTTATTGTTTCCTCTTTCGCCCTTAATCGAGTTGGTTTTTGTTATATTTGTTTGTTTGAATATTATGTTGATTGTTGCCCTGAAATTGGTTGAAAATAGAAGAATTTGAGTGTACCAAGCTTCGCCGGGGCGAAGAAGAATCTTCGCCGCGGCGAAGATGGGTTGAACCAAGGGTGAAACTCTCTGGACAGTTTCGCCGCGGCGACAAATGTTTCTTCGCCGCGGCGACAGGCCGAATAAAATGTTGGTTGAGTTTTAGACATTTTCTTCCCTAAGGACAATTTGACCTTTCTACCCCTTTTTAGCAGGAAAAGTGGGGAGTTAATTGTAAGGATTTTTCATGGAGAATGTGTTGATATGGGGGTGAGTTTGTAATGAATCAAAGGATATAGATGGAATTCCCAAAGAAGAGTAAGGGCAATATGGGAATGCTTTGTTATACATTTCATTAAAAGGGATTAGAATTAACAAAACCCCTCATTTCTTCTCCTCAAACGCAGCACTCCATTCTTCTTCCTCTCAACTTCTCTTCTCTCTTGATCAAGGATTTCCAAGGGATTTTGAAGTGATTTGGGGGTATAAAAAGCAACCTAAGGCTTTCTAAGGTAAGAATCTCTACTTAAGTTGTGTGATTTGGGAGTTTTAACCCATATTGAAATTTGAGGGTTTTCATTCTTTTGGTTAAGAGTAGAGAGAATAGTCAAGAAACCAAGTGGAAAGAGGATTTGGTGAAGTCTCTCCATAGCAAGTAAGTAAAACCCAACCCAAGTTGAGATTTATGAAATTTCTTGATTAGGGTTTTAATAGATTTGATGTATGTATGTGATATACATGTAATATGGCATGTATGAAGGATTAAATAGAAACTTCTATGCTTTGTGAATGTTATTAATTTGCAAATATGAGAAATGGGTTGTTGGTTTGGCAAGGTAGTTGAGATGGATTTGAAGGGGTGTTATGGAACCCTTTTTGGAAGTGTTTTATTTGACAGGTTATTATGACTTTGTGAAGGGGTTTTTCCCCATTTTGGATGGTTAGGAAAAGTTTTAGATTCATGGCTATGATAGAGTTTTATAGTGCACATGAGTTGTTTGATGAAATGCCTAATAGAGGTTTGAGTGTGAGTAATGAACCTTAATTCTTGCAACATTGCATGTTGGCATTTCACAAGTGCATTAGTAGAGATGAATCATCCATGTGCATTGTTATATGCATTGAAAAGTGACCTAAGAAAGAGTAGGAAACTTTGTGTATAGAAATACCCTATGAGTAGAGAGCTTAGTGGGTAAAATTACTCTAAGGGTAGAGAGCATTGAAAAATGCTACAATAGAATGAGTTAGAAGAGTAGTATAGTTGGGATGATGCTTTGTGATCATCACCCGACCGTTATGGGAATCGGATTGATGCTTTGTGATCATCATCCGAATAGCCCTAGAGAGATGGGTCGATGCTTAGTGATCGTCACCCAATGAGTAATAGGAATGGGTAGATGCTTTGTGACCACTACCCGATTAGTTAAGAGATATGTAGGTTGATGCTTTGTGATCATCATCCAACGGCTAGTAGAAGCGGGTTGATGCTTTGTGATCATCACCCGATAGTGACTAGAGACGGGTAAATGCTTGGTGATCATTACCCAAAATTCATGAGGAACGGGTAGGTGCTAGGTGATCTCCACCCGATAGTTAGGAGGAACCGAGTTGGTGCTTTGTGATCCTCACTCGGTAGTCACTAAGAAAGGGTTGGTACTGTGTGAATTCCACCCGATAGCCATAGAGAGTGAGATGGTGCTGTGTGAACGCCATCCGGCCGTACCTCCGGTAAGATGAGGCCATGATGTTATTAGAAACAGAAATAGAAACAGAATTAGAAAAGGAAAGAATTAAGAGTCACACACGGGGACAGACAGTTAGAGAGTTTTACTTACTGAGCATTATTTGTGCTCACCCCGTTATTTTCCTTTGTGGATGCAGGTTCTAGGTGATGATGCGGTTGGAGGGGCGTCGGCGCGCGAGGAGCAATAGCTACACTGTTCCCCTATTTTGTCTTTTAAAATGCACTTTTGTAAACAGTAACCTTTGTGTATAAAAGACATGTGAATTGTAATGAAAAGAAACATTTTGGGCCCAATTTTTCATTGTTAATTGCATGCATTGTACTAGTTTTCAGTAGGTGTTACACTGAATTACCTAGTGAGATAACTTCTCTCATACCCAAGAGTGATGAATCCTTTGTCGATCCACCATAGTCTCGATACACTTCTCAATGTAGCCAATCACTACCGTATTGATAGCTCTGAATAAAAATACGTTGGGCTAGTGTCAAACTAAACCAATTAGTGCACAAGGCGCTCCGGTGATCTCAAGTCTAAGGATCACATGCACCACCATTCATTAAAGGATTTATTCCATAGACACTAGGGTTACCATCCATATGGAATCCTCTAGTGGGTCTATCTAGTGAACTTGCCTCTAGCAAGCACCCATGCGTTGCACCAGGTTGTCGGCAAACAAGACAAGTGAGATCAATCACTACCTTTCGACAGGGTCGTTCAACACAATGATAGTCTTATCGTATTATCTGTGTCCTTGGTCAGAATAATACTGGGGCTACAGACGTTTCTAGAATGGCCACCATATGTGATTATAGGGTTCTCACTATCAAGAATTGAAACACTTGATACCCTCATCATACCATCCTAAGGACATATATCATTACATACACGATATAGAAGAATATGCCTTTTATTGATAAATAAACATTTATTACAGGGTCAATTTTACAATAATTGATTGGCTCTAAGGCACGTACTCTAACAATCTCCCACTTGCACTATAGCCAATCATTCATGTATTTAATATCGAATGAACTTAAGTGTTTTTCATGCTTCTACTACGACAGAGGCTTCGTCAGTGGATCGGCAAGATTGTCATCAATATGCACTTTACTGATCTGTACATCTTTCCTCTCAATCATTTCTCTGATAAGATGAAAACGTCTGAGTATGTGTCTAGACTTCTGGTGAGACTATGGTTGCTTTGCTTGAGCAATTTCTCCATTGTTGTCACAATAAACATCTACCGAATCAACAATCATGAAAACCACACCAAGTTCGGTGACGAACTTCTTAATCAAGACTACCTCCTTGGCCACATTGGATAATGTAATATACTTAGCCTCCATTGTAGAGTCTATTATAGTGCTTTGCTTGGAGCTCTTCCAGTTCACTATACCCCCCATTAAGACAAAATATGAACCCTGATTGCAATTGATAATCATCTTTATCTGTCTGGAAACTAGCATCACTATATCCTCTTACAGTGAGCTCATCTTCCCCTCCATAAACCAAGACCATGTCCTTAGTCCTCTTTAGGTACTTAAGGATGTTCTTGATAGCTATCCAGTGATGCTCACCTGGATCCGATTGATATCTACTACAAGTGCTTAACGCACATGAGACATCAATCCGAGTACATAACATGGCATACATGACGGATCCAATTGCTGATGCATATGGGATCCTCTTCATTCTATCTCTCTCATCATGTGTTTTAGGACACATATCCTTAGAGAGATAGACACCATGTGAACAGGCTATTCGCAAGTGTACGAAATCGCGCAAGTAATAAAGCTCGAGTAAACGAGTGTCAAATCCGAAGAGAACTACCTGCCTAGTACCAAACTAGTCTATTTTGTTGCTATTTGATGAAGTAGAATTTTAAGAATGAATTCAATGAAAAAGAAAAAGAAACTAAAAACTAAACAAAGGCAGAATTTTATTAATGCTTTGGTAAACAGATCAATATGACTAAACCTATGGCACAGATTTCACACCAATTTAATCCTATTCATTGATAATTATTGCTAACCTAATTCAGCTTATTCTAAAGGCCAAACTCCCTTATATTTCACTAATTTTCTCTCGAACAGTTAGCGAATTAACCCTTAAGCAACAACCCAAAATATCTCTAAGTTGGATTTAAGAGCTAAGAGATCATTACGTTCTATGGAATTTACCAGAGCCTCATAAATCGCGGTAACCTATCTCTAGCGTTCGCTCAATCTATGGTTTTATTACCTTAGATAAATCATGTTTCATCTCTCGATCTCAACCCAACCCAACCCAACCCATGATATCATTCAACCCTCGGATCCTTAAGAATTGAAAGTTACACGCAATAATAAAACTTAGAATTAATGCTAAATAAGAATTAACAACAATAAAGTCAACACATATTCATAAATAGGGCTACATCTTTAGCCCTAGAAAAGGGATTTAGTTCATAATTGCAGTAATAAAAACAACCATTGTATTCAATAACATGAGTTCAAGAAAGAAAAATAGAAAAACTTTTCTAATTGGCGAACAAGAACTGCAAGAATTCCGATCTCCAAAATAATAGCTGTCCCTTTTTTCTTCTCTAATCTCCCCAAAAACTACTTAAAGACCTTTATTTATAGTGCTAGGGTTTGGAGGTTACTTAGGAAAGAATTAAATGCTTAACCTATTCAGATTCGGATTAGGAGAATGCAATAACCCAAACAGGCCTATGACCCATCGCTGCGATGATCGTTCTTTCTGTCCAATAAGTCCGTTATCTCCATAATTTGGTAAATTCATAAATATAAACTTTTTAGCTCTATGAATAAGCTTTCCAACGCCGCAAGAATCGTCGAATTCTGATTTCTATAGCTCAAGTTATGTTAGAAACATCGAAGCATGCTCATCTTGAAGGATTTCCAGATTTTACGTTGTATCTTCAACTCGTCACAACTGTCTCGTTTCAACTCCGATTGTAATACTCCGTATTTTCTTTGTGGGTTTTATTTAATTTTATTTATGTGAATCTAGGGGGTAATATCTAAGAATTGAAACTTTTTAGGGATGTTTTAGTAAGAAATAAGGCATGGTGGGTTTATTAAGTAGTTTGGCAAGAGCACTTATGTGAAATTGGAAGTGTGAAGATCTTTCAACAACATTATGAAATTGATTAAAGATGAGGGGTCTTTTTAATATTGTGTCATGCAAGGGTACATGCATAATTCTCCAGGGGTGAGATCATGATAAAACTTAACTTTATTTAAAGGATTTTGGGGTGCAAGATGTAAGAATCAAAGACTAAGGGATGCATGATAATTGGCCATTGCAAGATGGATTAAAGGCAATTTCTTTTGGAGAATTAGCCCATGGTTTTGGCACATTGTTTTGCCATTGATGGTTGTGAAATTTTATTAAATTGAGATGAGGAATGGTGGAGTGGAGAAAGAGATAGCCGAGAGAAACAAAAAAATAAAGTGTGAGGAGAAGCTTGTTTTATTCTTTTTGTCTTTCTCATTTCACATTCATTCTCCTATGCACATTGAAAGAGAGAAAAATAACATTTGAGTTAAAATAGAGGAGAGCCGAGTGGTGTTTGTAGGAGAAGAAATTTCAGAGAAATTTTAGGGTAAAGGAATAAGGTTACGCATGCATTTTCAATCCTTTATCATTTTTAATCGAACTTTCATCTTCTCTTTGTTTAGATCTTAATTCCTATAATAATTTTGGATCAAATAGGTGAAGAAGATAGGAGGACTGAGCACTTGAGTTAAAAGCAAAGGAGAAAGTGTGAGTGGAATATTATTAAACTTGCATTTAAAATCATGTGTTGGTTGGAATGATCATATGCGTGTGCATACCCAATTGATTGAGGTCTTATTTTAGTTCTGTAGTTCTGAATTTCTAATAAATTGAAGATCTCCGTGACATGCATGTTTTTGGAATTGAGAGTATGAAATTATGTTTATGAAAATATTGGGTAAATTGCTATTAAAAAGAGGTACTTATGCGTTGCATGTTACTTGTAATTAGGCATGGCTTTTACATGAATTGAATGGTATATTGCATGTGCATTTCTGCTGCTGGAAAGGTGTATTAATGATATAATTTTGTTTAATTGCATTGTAAGATGCAATTGCATGTGTGGGAAGTCAGCTAATTAAATTGTGTGGAATGAATTGGAAGGTTGTGGGTTAGTTATAAAATTGACTTGATTAGAAACATGAATATGGGTGGATACTAAATGAATTTTATATTTTATATTTGAATGTTGTTAAGCTTTGTGATGAGTGGACAACTGGAAAATTTGGGAAATAATGGGCATGAGACTGCTGGCCTATATTGTATAGAATGTGAACGTTTACTTTGCCTAAAAGGTTAGAGATTGGCTGGATTCTTTTTTTGGGTGGTAATGGGTATGAAATCATGACCTGGAGGTTTACTTAAAGTATATATATTATATATATTTTTGTTGTATTGTTGTTGCATTGTTGGCTAGGTATTTTTGGAGTCATCAGTGTAGTAATTGCTGCATTTTCATAAACTGCGGACTTGATTAAACGTGATTGTTGAGTGGGAATGAGTGTTGGAAGTTGGTAAAAAGGTAGAATTGATATTAAGGTAGAATGGATATGAAGTTAATAAGATATTAAATACTATAAATGGTCCATTTTATTTTGGAAATTGCAGAAAGAGTGTTGAATAAAAATGTTAGATTTTTTCTTATGGGCAGTAGGCTCTTGGCAGTAGGGGGTTAATTGTCATGTTTAAAAGTTTTGGGACCTTAGAAATTGATGATAAATATAGGGTGTAAATAAAATTTTACATACTTTTGTATTTTGACGTGGTGAGCATTGCATTCATGATTACATGCCTTTTATTGGAATTTTATATCATATTATACTTTATATATGCATAAGGCATGCATGATGCATATTTGGAATGAAATTGTGGATGCATGATTATTATTATGTTTGACTCCCGGATTGGAAACCGTAACCGTCCCCCTCCAGACATCAGCTAGTATTTGATATTTATCCTC
This sequence comes from Pistacia vera, assembly GCF_008641045.1. Taxonomy (NCBI): domain Eukaryota; kingdom Viridiplantae; phylum Streptophyta; class Magnoliopsida; order Sapindales; family Anacardiaceae; genus Pistacia; species Pistacia vera. Next base: position 96,806 of record NW_022196317.1, read on the forward strand.
ATGCGCACATTGAGATGGTCCATCCTACTGAACCATTGGGATATCCTACTAGAACAAGACAGACGCTTGACGAGCTCCGGGCGGGATTACACCAGGCGGTTATTGGCCAATGTGGGATTTTGGACACCCCGAGGGTAGACTGTGGGTGAGATTATATTTGATACCATATCATGACACCCTGAGGGTAGACTGTGGGTCGAGCATGGTTATCCAATGATGTTCGTACCATCCCGAGGGTAGACTGCGGATGGTGCCACCCCGAGGGTAGATTGCAGGTGGTGTAGCTTCATGTCTGAGTTAGGGACTGATTCAGATAGTTATGATCCAGGCCCCTAAGTGCTAGTAGGGTGGTGATAATTGATTTATTTTATATGATAGTGGTGTGTGATTTCATGGCATCCGAGAATAATATATATATACTGTTGTTGCCTTATCATGTAAGTGCATTAGTGTTGTGTGGCATACAATTATTCATGCATGTTTTCAAAGTTAAAGTTATTTTCATATAAAATATATTATCCGCTCACTGGGCTTCCCAGCTCACTGTTTTATGTTTCCTCCCCCAGGACCATAGATCGGGTTCGTGTGGAGCATACTCTACGCTCTAGGTTGGCCTTGACGTATGATGATTTGCATCTTTTACAAACTTTAGTGGACTCTGATACTACGTTTCTTTTGTAACTGGATTTCAGTTCCTGTTTTTTGAATAATTATTTTTGTATTTCCACCTTCTAAACCTCAAACATGCAAATGCACTACTTTTTACTTTCGTCTATAGACGAAATTGTTTTTATGAATGTTTTTTTTTTTTAAAGAGTATTCACCTTCCTTTCGGGATCTTGAGTCTCCCGGAGCGGCCGGATCCAGTGGGATAGGGATACTCGGGAGGGGGCGTGACACTGATTCTTGCACCGTTTGTTCCTACGCATCATGAATTCCATCGAAATCATTCTTTTTCCTTCAAATATCGGTTTGAACTTGAAAATACTCAAAATACACCCGTGATCCCGTAAAAGGTATTTATGAAAGAATTAATTCAAATTCCACAATTTAAACACATTTTTCCATAAATAATCCAATTAAATCACTAACAAAATATATACTTTCAAGTTCTTATCACAACCCCCAACCAGCTTTTTGCTAGTCCCTAGCAAACTAAGCAATAAAATAAGTCTCTAAGCTTGAAACTAAAACAACCAATGAAAACCTATATCTAAACTATCCTAAATCACTTTTGTAGATTGACACGATTGCATTTAGCGTATGCAACAAGCCTTTAAACCCCTAGGCGGCCTTAGTTGGACGAGTTGTAGTCTCGTGAGGGTTTCCAGCAATGATACCCACAAACATCCACACTAAACTTAACCTAAACTCCAAAAATAAAAATAAAAATAAAAAGAGCAAAAACTAACAAAAATTCTTGGGTCAATTCATAAAGGTGTCTCAAAAATAGCCTATACACAAAACAAATAGAATAATTAAAAATCACTTAAACTCACAGACAATGCAAACATCAATTCCATTTTTGTTATCGACCCTAGAACACCCATACAACCACAAATCATTAGTCTACAAACCCGGATGATTTTATGCATAACATTCATGAACAGAATTTTAATCTCAGTATTTGAGTTATGACTCATATGTAAATCATGGAATCAAACTCCATAGGCTCACTTTTCAAACCACTCTCCACTAATGTAGAATTTCGCATTACCTTGGATCAATAGGTCTTTGTAAAGGTTGTAACGTTAGGCTAGGGTATGAGTTCATGAAGGAACGAAAAGGGAAATTAGCAAAAATCAAATTGAGAGACTTAATTTTCATTCATTCTTATTACTATCATACAAACACACTTCCCTTTTTCACTCAGTAGCTTCCCAACCTTTATCAAGCTCTTTTTTTTTTTCGATAGTAATATAAACCCATTTGCATAATTCCAAATCTTCACAATGCTTCTCAATGCCCACTATTTTTTTTTTTTTTTTTACAACAATAAAAGAAGAAAGTAGAAAACACACACACAGCCCCACTAATCTTACAAACACTTCACAACCCCCAACCAATTTCTTTGCATAAACCTGGGTTGTGGCAAAACTACACTTCATCACCAATACTTGTACTAAGCTTGAATAACAATTAAGTCTCTTAATGATAAAATGGGTAGGATTTTTTTTTAGGCTCATAATCAGGGTAGGGTAAAAATTAAGTTCAAAGAAAGAAAAACAAGGCTAAATTATGTTTAAAAGGCTCAAAGGTTTAACTAGCGACGATAATAAAAAGGGTCAGCTTGAAAGGCTCAATCGGTCCAAAAACAGCCTAAATCATTTCCTAAGTAATGTGAACTCTAGGATTTCACCTCGACTGGTTGTCAAATGAGTTCTAGAATTTGTTGAGATCACAAATAATGTTCATGGAAACTTCAAACATAAAATGCCTCTAAGTAGGTAAACTTAACCACTTCCAATCCACAAATTGCTAGGGTCTCAAACTAAATGTCATTAACATTTACAGTCATCCATAATTAAAGGTCAAAATTAATGTCCTCCATTTGTTACATGTTACTGCAATCACATTCCTATCATAGACATATAAATTAATCCAAGAATAAAACCAAAATTCAAAACATAACACAAAAATAAAAAAATAAAAATTCTCATAAATCCATAAATTCGAAGTCTTTGGGAAGAAACTTCCCTTACCCCCAACCTAAAATCTACATTGTCCCCCATGTACAAATATAAACAAAAGGAAAAAGAGAAAAAGAAAAGTTACCCCCTTTTGCAATAGTGAAGTACGAATACGCGTGACAATTTGATCACCAACTCGTTTCATTCCATTGTTGTCTTTTAATTCTATCAAAAAAAAGAAACTTGCGGTGCACCTCATCGGAAACACACATCACGTGTTAAATTTATGAATTTAGAGAAACAACCACAACATCAAAATTATTTACACAAAACAGAAGAAAAAAAAAATTAAACATACTTGAAAATTAGCACCTACAAAAATGACACACTAATCAATAAAATAAAAATAAAAATAAAAATAAAAATAAAAAGCTTGGGTTGCCTTCCAAAAGCTCTTGGTTAAAGTCGTAAGCTTGACTTTTCATTTTCTTCAATCCGGATCGTCTAGGAGAATCCAAGCACTCATATCCTTAATTTCACCATTCACATAAGGCTTTAATCGTTGTTCATATACCATCTCAAAGTCAACCTCCATAGTCCTAGAGTTGACTAAACAATTCTCTAGGGGTGAACTGGGATAGTTTTCTTCTAATTTTTTATTCACTATATTATTAAGGACACTAATCTCAAAGCATGTGTCTAACTCGGATGGACACTTCTTAACATCAAAAACATTAAACTCTACTTGCTCATCTTCTACCCTTAAGATTAGTTTCCCTTGATGAACATCTATCAATTCTTTACCCGTGGCTAGGAAAGGTCGTCCTAGGATTAAAGGCATTTCTCGATCTTCCTCCATGTCTAACACTATGAAATCTACTGGGAAAATCAGTTTGTCTACCTTAATCAAGACGTCTTCTACCACCCCCCTAGGATATGTTATTGATCGATCAACCAATTGGAAAGACAGTGGTTGGCTTCACTTCTCCTTATCCAAGTTTCCTATAAATGGAAAACGGCATTAAATTTATACTTGCCCTTAAATCACATAAAACTTTATCAAAATAACAACTACCAATAATACAAGGGATAGTAAAACTCCCTGGATCTTGTAGTTTAGGTGGTGGTTTCTTTTGAATCAACGTGTTGCATTCCTCCGTTAACATAACTTTCTCGTGTTCCTCAAATTTTCTCTTATGTGTGAGGATCTCCTTCAGAAACTTTGCATATTTCGACATCTATTCTAACATATCAACAAAAGGAATATTAATATGAAGACTTCGAAACATATCAATAAACTTACCGAATTGCTTATCAAGCTTATGATTCTTCAAACGTTATGGGTATGGAAGGTTTGCATGGCTCAAAGAAAGTTTTATTTTGCTCAGATTCAAGCTCGCCGCGACCACTGGATTCATTGCCACGGCGATTAGTTGAAAATTCTGACGATTCGGGAGCTATTTCACGATAGCCGCAACCACCACTATCATCACCACAACGATCGTCCTTCATACGACGATCTTCTCCATATTTTTACGCTCGCTGCGGCCACAAGTTTCATAGCCGCGGCGATTGTCCTTAAAATCTTTCTCTTGTTCTTGCTTCTATTTTTCATCCTCTGAATTCTCCAAAGTTCTTGCACTCCTCAAGGTGATTGCATACGCTTGTTCCTTAGGGTTCTTCTCTATATCGCTCGGCAAAACTCCTTGAACTCTTCCCGCTAATATGTTATGAATTTGCCCAATTTGAGTTTCAAGGTTTCTAATAGAGGCTGATTGATTTTGGGCAAGGATTTCAGCCTTCTCAAACCTCTTGCTTGTCTCTTCAATGAACTTGATAAGAACATTCTCCAAGTTAGATTTTGGCTCTTGAGTTTGAAAAATAGGAGGTTGTTTTTGCTCATTGTTGTTGCTCCATGAGAAGTTCAGATGTTTTTCCCATGATGGATTGTAAGTATTCGAGTACAGATTTCCTTGCCCTCTTTGGAAGTTATTCACATAATTTACTTGTTCAAGTGAGGCGAATGGACTCCATTCTTGACAATCTCTTGATGAGTGATTACCTGCACAAAATTCACAAGTTAGAGAAAAAGAATCAATTGCATTTATCTTCAGAACTGTATGCAATTGCTTTTGAATGGTTGAAAGTGGAGCAGCTAATGCGGTGTAACCATCAACTTCGTGCACTCCTGCTGATTTTCTTGTTGATGTTCTCTCCGAAGTCCTCATATAGTTATTGTTCGCTATCACTTCAATCAGATTGTATGCTTCCTCTGGTGTTTTATTGTTCAAGGCTCCTCCACTTGCAACATCTATATAGTTTGAATAGTTGGCAGCAACCCTTGGTAGAACATTTGCACTTATGATCAGATTGGTAAACCATAGTGAGGGCACCTTCGTAAGAGATCCTTATACCTTTCCCACGCTTCATACAATGACTCCAAGTCTTGTTGGTAGAAATTGGTAATCTCACTTCTCAGCTTGGTAGGTGGAAAATATTTAGTGAGGAATGCTAAAGCTAACTCGTTCCATGTCGTGATGCTCCTAGATGGCAGAGAAATCAATGAAGCCTTAGCTTTATCCCGAAGAGAGAATGGGAAAAGCCTTAGCCTAATTGCATCATCGAATACTCCATTATGCCTAAATGTGTCACATAACTCCAAAAAATTGGCTATATGCAAGTTGGGATCATCATTAGGCAACCCAACAAATTTGACCGACTACTGAATCATTTGAATAATTGTTGGCTTGATCTCAAAATTATTCGCTTGAACTGGTGGTCTCCTAATGCTAGAATAGCACCAATTAATAGTAGGACTAGAGTAATCCTTCACTGCTCTTTGAACCACTACCGCTCCACCAATTGCATTTCCTCCTATGGTATCCTCATTCTCATTCTCTTGACTTTCCACATTGGGATTTATAATTCTCGTGTTAGCCATTGATTTTTCAAAGCTAGCTTGCCTCTTTTCTTTCCTCAACTGTTTAGCCGTTCTCTCGATCTCAAAATCTAAGGGATTAAGATCACCACCACCTTTTGAACGTAAGCTCTCCAGGTTCTAAAAAAAAGAAACAAACAAAACAAAACAAAATAAAAATTAATTTCTAAGGAAAAATAAAACACAACAAATTAGCAACTAAATATTTTGTATTGATATTGGTAAAAAAATAGTTCCCTGGCAACGGCACCAAAAACTTGACAAACTATTCGCAAGTGTACGAAATCGTGCAAGTAATAAAGCTCGAGTAAACGAGTGTCGAATCCCAAGAGAACTACTTGCCAAGTACCAAACTAGTCTATTTTGTTGCTATTTGATGAAACATAATTTTAAGAATGAATTCAATGAAAAAGAAAAAAAACTAAAAACTAAACAAAGGCAGAATTTTATTAATACTTTGGTAAACAGATCAATATGACTAAACCTAGGGCACAGATTTCACACCAATTTAATCCTATTCATTGATAATTATTGCTAACCTAATTAAGCTTATTCTAAAGGCCAAACTCCCTTATATTTCACTAATTTTCTCTCAAACAGTTAGCGAATTAACTCCTAATTACTAACTCGAATTATCTCTAATTAGATTTAAGCAATTGGAGATCATTAAGTACGATGGAATTTACCAGAGCCTCATAAATCGCGGTAACCTATCTCTAGTGTTCGCTCAATCTATGGTTTTATTACCTTAGATAAATCATGTCAGGTTTCATCTCTCGATCTCAACCCAACCCAACCCATGATATCATTCAACCCTCGGATCCTTAAGAATTGAAAGTTACATGCAATAATAAAACTTACAATTAATGCTCAATAAGAATTAACAACAATAAAGTCAAATCATATTCATAAATAGGGCTACATCTTTAGCACTAGAAAAGGGATTTAGTTCATAATTGCAGTAATAAAAACAATCATTGTATTCAATAACATGAGTTCAAGAAAGAAAAATAGAAAAATTTCTCTAATTGGCGAACGAGAACTGCAAGAATTCCAATCTCCACAATAGTAGCCGACCCTTTTTTCTTCTCTAATCTCCCTGAAAACTACTTAAAGACCCTTATTTATAGTGCTAGGGCTTGGAGGTTACTTAGGAAAGAATTAAATGCTTAACCTATTTAGATTCGGACTAGAAGAATGCAATAACCCAAACAAGCCCGTGACCCATCAGTGCAGCGATAAGAATAGTCGCTACAATGATCGTTCTTTCTGTCCAATGAGTCTGTGATATCTAGAATTTGGTAAGGTTATCAGCAAAAACTTTTTAGTTCTCTGAATAAGCTTTCCAACACCACAAGAATCGTCAAATTCTGATTTCTACAGCTCAAGTTATGTCAGAAATATCGAAGCATGCTCATCTTGAAGGATTTCCAAATTTTACATTGTATCTTCGACGCGTCACAACTTTCTCGTTTCAACTCCGATTCTTGCACCGTTTGTTCCTACTCATCATGAATTCCATCAACATCATTATTTTCCTTCAAATATCAGTTTGAACCTGAAAATACTCAAAATACACCCGTGATCCCGTAAAAGGTATTTATGAAAGAATTAATTCAAATTCCACAATTTAAACATATTTTTCCATAAATAATCCAATTAAATCACTAAAAAAATATATACTTTCAAGCTCTCATCAATGTGACATTGGAATAAATCCCTTCTTGGATTTTTCCATACTGAATCTCTTCAGTACCTTATCAATGTATGTACTCTGACTTAGGCCAAGCAACCTACGTGATCTATCTTGATAGATCTGTATTCTGAGGATGTAGGCTGCTTCTCCTAAGTCTTTCATTGAGAAGCACTTGGATAACCAAGTATTTACTGACTGCATGTTTCGTATATCATTCTCGATCAGAAGTATGTCATCGACATACAACACTAGGAATGCCACTGTGCTCCCACTCAGTTTCTTGTAAACACAGGGTTCATCTTTGTTCCTAATAAAACCGAATTCTTTTATGGCTTCATCAAAATTAATGTTCCAGCTCCTTAAAGCTTTCTTGAGTCCATAAATGGATCTCTACAACTTGCATACCTTCTCAGCTTACCCATCAAGAACGAAACCATCAGATTGTGTCATATACACATCCTCTTCAAGGTTTCCATTTAGGAAAGTTGTTTTGACATCCATTTGCCAAATCTCATAATCATGATATGCAGTAATCACAAACATAATTCGGATGGATTTAATCATGGCAACCGGCAAAAAGGTTTCCTCATAGTCAATACCATGAATTTGTTTGAAACCTTTGGCAACTAGTCATGCTTTATAAGTGTGTACCTTACCATCCATGTCAGTCTTCTTCTTGAAGACCCATTTACACCCTATGTGTAATACCCAATATGTCAAAGGTATGTTCCTAACTCAAAATAGTCCTTTAGATGTTAATTTTATGTTAAAAAGCATAAAATCTAACTAAGGGCAAAAAATGGAAGAAAAGAAGGAAAGGGCAAAATAGTCAATTCATTTGGAACGGCATGAATCAATTATTCATAGAAAGGTATTAGGGGCAAAATGGATAAGCATTGCAAAAGTCAAGGATGAGTAGGCTTAATTGCATTTAATGACATTAATTAAGTAATAATTATGTTTAGTACGAATGACCAAAATGCCCTTATATGAAGAATTAAATAATTTTGGAAAATTAATGAAATATTTTCATATAAATGAGAGGAAATTCGTTCAAGCCAAGGGAGAAAGCATTTCTTCAACCTTTTTTCCATTTTCTCTCAAATCTTCCATGAAACAAGCTTTTTGTCTCTAAGTTTTAAAGGGGTTTTGCATAATTTTTCAAGGGGAACAAGATAGGAGCCTTGGATCTTCAAGTTGAAGGGTTTAAGGTAAGGATTAAAAACCCTAGTTTTGATGTGATTTGAAGATTTGAAGTAGATGTTGAAGTATAATATTACATATGTAGGATTAAGGTGCAAAAGAAGACAAAGGCAAAGGATTTGTTGGAGGAATTTTTTAAAAAGGTAAGGAAGAACCTCCCATGACTTTAGGGATTATGCTAGGGTTTGTAGATTTTAATGAAACCTTAAATTATGGCTTTAAGGCATAGAATTAGTTGATGGCAAGTGTAGTTGAACTAATTTATTCTATTTATTGCCTTGAATTCATTATACATGAAGTTATTGCTATTTATGTTTTATGAGTTGTTATGTTTGAAGGAAGAAAATGAAGTGTGGATGTTGATTGTGGTAAAACTTTGTAGTATTGGAGGCCACATGGTGTTGAATGCATTAGCTTACAATGTTATAACAATAATGGATGATTATGGGAATGAGATTTTACACTTCCTTTAAGATGTTAAAGACTATTAAGGGGAGGTTTATTTGATCCGTAAGTTAACCTATTGGTTAATTGTCAATAGGAATTGATGTGGCATACTTTAATATGAAAATTCGGATTTGGTAAGCTTAGGGGTTATGTTAAACATACTTCAGTATTTCGTCCATAACTTGAGTTATAAAAATCAAAATGAGATTATTCTTGAAGCATTAGAAAGTTAAGACATAGCCCTATAACTTTTGTGTTTATGCTAGGAGCCAATTTATTTGAGAAATGGATGGAAAATGGCCTGAAGCATAAACTTCTGGTTATTAAAGTTTAAGATTTAACATGATCAATTCTTATGATTATAAATTGATTATTAATGTATTGTTGTAATTAAGCCATGTACTAATGTTTACCCATTAGTTAGATGATCTTTGAAAGATATACATGGTCATGGATGCAAATGCATGATTAATGTTATGAAATGGCATGAAGATGCAATGTAATATATGTTTTAAGATGATGAATGTGAGCAAGAGGTAATGTAAATGGATTGATAATCCATAGATGAATTAAAAGTATTAAGCTCACTAAAATATGTATTTACATGCCATAAGATGTTAGAGATGCATATAGACATGATGGAAACACGTAAGCATATCCTCATATACCGGTTGAGGAAAGATGAATATATGCTTTATATGCTAAATAACGTGTAAGCACACCTCCCAATGATATGAGTTCTAGATGAATTTGAGACTAGATGATATGAAGTGCTTAAGACACTAGGAAAAGTCCAATCGGCTACACGTTAAATGCTTCATATGCATTTAGTTGCATTACATGAGTTATGATGTTATTTACATCATGAGATGATTTTTTATGCTCATGTTAGATGATATTTAGACGTTATATTATGACATGTAATGTGTGTGTACTATGTTTACATACTTATTTGTATGTGTATGCATTGATGTTTATATAGCCATGGGATAAAATGATGAAAAGCATATGAATTAGAAAAGGGGGGGGGGGATGTATACCTAGATGTAAAAGATAAGTGATGTGTTAACAAATATGTTTAAATGAAGGTCAAATTGCACAGTTAGAATGAAATGGACCATTCCTTACTGAGCGATTAGCGCTCACCCTTTTATTGTTGATTGCTTTGCAAGTAGACCAGAAGCGAAGGATGCTAGAGACAACGGAGCTACACGTGAAGGGAGATGATTTATTGTAATCTTGATGTTTTTATCTTGATGTAAATAATGTAAATGATAAATGTTTGTGAAACACCTTTGGAAGCTTCCACCTTATAAATATGTTTTGATTGTGTAATTTCTGGATAAATTCTTAAAGTTTTCTGAAATTATAAGTTTGGATCCTACGTGACATCTTATATGCATGTTTTGGATATTATTATTATTATCTAGGGGTGAGCGGTTCCGGGTACCCTGCACTTTTTCGGGGAACCGGAACCGGAACCGCACAGTACAGGTTCCCAAAAAAAGGAACCGGAACCAGAACCGCACAGTACAAGATCTTTAATTCAAGGAACCGGAACCTAAAATGCAGGTTCCGGTTCCTTTCCAGGGTACCCGGTAAAAAATCAATTACCCCCCATTAGTTTAAAAAATAACAAAAACACCTTATAAGTTTACAAATACACCCCTAACAAATTTTCGTTATTCATTCATTTGTGTCCAATGTAACTCATAACCTGTAATCTCTAAGCAACGCTTGAATTCAACCAATTCATCACAATTCACATAAAATTCGTCAATCAAAACCAAAACACAAACAATTATTCATCACCATTCAATAAAATAAACTTCACTAAAATATTTAAACAAACAACAATTCTTAATACTAATTACTAACATTGCCATTTGCCAGGGGTCTATTGATAAGTAATAAATTATAATGTTATAAATTTATTAATTTAATGTTATAATTGGTTAATTGGGTATTATAATATACCAAATATAATTTAGTAAATTAATTTAGAAACAGTAATGTTAATTAAATAAGTGATCATACTACAGCAAATGTAATGATAATTAATTAAGTGATCATACTACAATGTAAATTGTAATGTTATAATTAATTAAGTAATATATTATTTAATATAATATAATATTATAATTATTAAATGTTAATCATTTATATAAGTATTATAATATGTTATAAGAATGTTATAATTAATTAATAATCATACCATAAATTATAATATAGTTATAATTAATAAAAATTAATAATTCGATTAAATATTGTGCAAATAGTAAATATTAATGTTATAATATATGTCATAATCAATTAAGTAATCATTTAATCATGTAATGTTATATTAATTATATGATCATATTATAATAGTATAATGTAATGTTATAATGAATTAAGTAATCATACTACAAATCATATTATATATAATTAATTAAATTTCAAATCATTTAATTAATATACTAATGTTTATAATGGATGTTATAATTGATTAAGTAATCATATTACAAATATATAAAGTAATGTTATAATTAATAAATTTTTAATCGTTTAATTAAGTAATGTAATAGTATAGTAAATTACTAATGTTATAATGTAATGTTATAAATTCATAACTAATTAAGTAATTATGTAATCATTTAACTATATAATGCTATAATAAGTAAGTGATTATAATATATGTAATTAATAATATATAATTTAATTGAGTAATTATTAAATATAAATAATGCTTAATTAATGTCTATAAGGTAATGTTTAATTAATTAAATTTCTTATCATTTAATAAGTATTGTGCTAATGTTTATGTAGTAAATTAGTATACTAATGTTTAAAATATAATACCATAACTTATAATCAATTAAGTAATTATTTAATTATGTAATGTTATATTAATTATATGATCATACATAATAGTATAATGTAATGTTATAATGAATTAAGTAATCCTACTACAAATCTATAATTTAATATTATAATTAATTAAATTTCAAATCATAATTAATATACTAATGTTTTAATGGAATGTTATAATTGAAGTAATCATATTACAAATATATAAAGTAATATTATAATTAATTAAATTTTTAATCGTTTAATTAAGTAATGTAATAGTATAATAGATTACATATTTATAATGTAATGTTATAAATTCATAACTATTAAGTAATATGTAATCATTTAACTATATAATGCTATAATTAAGTAAGTGATCATAATATAATATAATATAATAATATTATAATTTAATTGAGTAATTATTTAACTATAATGAATGCTTAATTAAGTTTATAAGGTAATGTTATAATTAATTAAATTTCTATCATTTAATTAAGTATTGTGCTAATGTTTATAAGTAAATTAGTAATATATATGTTTAAAATATAATATCATAACTCATAATCAATTAAGTAATTATTAATTATGTAATGTTATATTAATTATATGATCATACTATAAATAGTATAATGTAATGTTATAATGAATTAAGTAATCATACTACAAATCTATAATTTAATATTATAATTAATAAATTCAAATCATAATTAATTACTAATGTTTATAATGGAATGTTATAATTGATTAAGTAATCATATTACAATATATAAAGTAATGTTATAATTAATTAAATTTTTAATCGTTTAATTAAGTGATGTAAAGTATAGTAAATTACTAAGTTTATAAGTAATGTATAAATTCATAACTAATTAAGTAATTATGTAATCATTTACTATTAATGCTATAATTAAGTAAGTAATTAAATATAATGTTATATAATAATATTATATTTAATTAAGTAATTATTTAACTATAAGTAATGCTTAATAATGTTTATAATGAAATGTTATAAGATAATGTTATAATTAATTAAATTCTTATCATTACATAAGTATTGTGCTAGTTATATAGTAAATAGTAATTACTAATGTTAAAAATAATATCTAAACATAATCATTAAGTAATTATTTAATATGTAATGTATATTAATTATATGATCATACTATAATAGTATAATGTAATGTTATAATGAATTAAATAATCATACTATAAATCTATAAATTAATAATATAATTAAATTTCAAATCATTTGATTAATATACTAATGTTTGTATAGATGTTATAATTGATTAAGTAATTATATATAATATATAGGTAATGTTATAATTAATTAATTTTTAACGTTTAATTAAGTATGTAATAATATAGTAAATTAGTAAATTACTAATGTTATAATGTAATGTTATAAATTCATAACTAATTATGTAATTATGTAATCATTTAACTATGTAATGCTATAATTAAGTAAGTGATCATAATATATAATGTATATAATAATATTATAATTTAATTGAGTAATTATTTAACTATAATGTAATGTTTAATTAATGTTTATAATGAAATTTATAGGTAATATTATAATTAATTAAATTCTTATCATTAATTAAGTATTGTGCTAATGTTTATGTAGCAAATTAGTAATTATAATGTTTAAAACATAATATCATAACTCATAATCAATTAAGTAATTATTTATTATGTATGTTAAATATTATTAATCATACTATAATGTAATGTTATAATGAATTAACTATTAAATAATCATACTAAAATTTTAATGTATATTATAATTAATTAAATTTTTAATCATTTAATTAAGTTTGTACAAATGTTTATAATAAAGTCAATTAATTAAGTGTAACAATTAATGTAATGCTATAATTATTATACTATAAATCAATTAAGTAATGTTATAAAATTATAATTAATTAAGTAATCATTTAACTATAATGTAATGTTATAATTGATTAAGTATGATATTTAACTAGTAATAAATTTATTAATGTTATCAATTTATCATATATAATTAATTAATACTAATTTATTATAGATATACTTAGAACTTGATAATTGAAGGAAATAACTAAATATATTATTACTCAATCAAATATACATTTTATTCAAAAATAATTCTTTTAATAACATTAAAAATGTAAAACACTTTTAATTGGATCATAATTAATTATTCCTTAATGATCAAAACTTTAATATTAATGGATTATAATATATTAAAGCTTTTAATATGGTGTAATTTATATGTAATAAGTAAATTGTATTCGTATATTATTTAATTGGTTATTCTAAAAATTTAACTTTTTCTATTTTAAATTTTTTATACGTAAAATAATAGAAACTCCCATTATTTACATTTCACAAATATTTCATTATAGTTCAGGTTCCAAAATAGGTTCAAAACAGGTTCCAATATAGGTTCAAATGGTTCCAAACAGGTTCCAAAACAGGTTCCAAACAGGTTCCAAAACAGGTTCCAAAACAGGTTCCAAATAGGGTACCCCCTACAGGTTCCAAACAGGGTACCCTTTTTACAGGTTCCGGTTCCGGTTCCGGTTCCTCTGGGGGTAAGTACCGAAACCGGAACCGTACAGTAGTAGTTCCAAAAAATTGGAACCGGAACCTACCCGCACAGTGCAGGTTCTGGGTAGGTTCTGGTTCCGGTTCTGGTTCTTACCCCCAGTTCCGGTTCTACCCGCTACCCGTGCTCACCCCTAAATAAATATTATCCTTACACAAGTTTTTTTTTTCTAAATACAACTCGTTCTCCAAACATGTATCCCTAAGATTCTCCTTGAGGGATATTCAGAGGATACCTGATTGGAGGGGGGTTTTACCCCTTCAGGTGGTTCCACCAAAGACCATACTTGGTTTTGGTACATGGAGTCCATCTCAGATTTCATGGCTTCAAGCCATTTAACAGAATCTGGATCCGATATAGCGTCTTCGTAGGTTCTAGGTTCATCGCCTTGGTAGACAAGCACATCACCATGTTGAGTCATGAGATAACCGTATCTCTCAGGCTCATGGCATACTCTCCTAGATCTACATAGCTCCTGTGCTACTTGAGGTAGTTCACTTTGATCCACAAGTTGTGGAGTAACCTCCTCCTGATGTTCAACCACTGATTGTGGCATATCTTCCCGTCGTTCGTCTAATACATTTTGTGGCTCTAGAACTTCATCGAGTTCTATTTTTCTCCTACTAGTACTTCTTAGAAAAAATTCATTTTCTAGGAAGACTCCAGTACGAGCAACAAAAATTTTGTTCTCCTTTGGATGGTAAAAATAGTATCCTTTGGTCTCTTTAGGATACTCCACAAATATACATTTGTAGGATTTTGGGCTCAGATTGTTCGAAGTCAATTTCTTGACATAACCTTCGTAACCCCAAATCCTTAGATAAGAAAAATTGGGCTTTCGCCCATTCCATAATTCAAATGTAGTCTTGTCTACAGACTTGATGGCACACAATTCAAAATGTGAGTTGCAGTCTCTAGGGCATAACCCCAGAATGATGCGGGTAACTCACTAAAACTCATCATGGACCTAACCATGTCAAGTAAGGTCATATTCCTCCTTTCAGATAATCCATTATGTTAGGGTGTATACTTAGGGGTGAGTTGTGATACTATCCCACATTCCTTTAGGTATTCAGAAACCATGAGCTTAAGTATTCACCTCCTCGATCTGACTGAAAAGCTTTAATACTTTTGCCCAACATATTCTGTACTTCATTCCTGAAATCTTTGAACTTATCAAAGACTTCAGATTTATATCTCATGAGGTAGACATAACCATATCTATTGAAATCATCAGTAAATGTGATGAAGTAGGAATATCCCCTTTTGGCTTCAACTGTTAGTGGACCACATACATCACTATGGATGATGCCTAATAGTTCAGTAGCCCTTTGACCTTGTCATGTGAAAGGTGACTTGGTCATCTTGCCTAAAAGGCATGACTCACATACCTCAAATGACTGGAAGTCAAAAGGGTCCAAAACTCCATCCCTTTGAAGTTTTGTAATGCGGGTCTGATTAACATGACCCAATCTACAATGCCAGAGGTATGTATGGTTTTGTTCGCTATGTTTAGCTTTCTTAGTTTCAACATTGAGAATATCCTTATTGTTCAAATCAAGAACATATAATCCGTTATATAACCTTGCAATTCCAAATAGAATACCATTCAAACTAAAGGACAACAATCCATTAGAAATCTCAAAACGATATCCTATATTATCCAAAGCAGATACTAAAATAATGTTTCTAGAAATCGCAAGTACAAAATAACAGTCTTTGAGTTCTAATAATAAGCCTGAAGGCAAAGACATACAATAAGTCCCTACAGCTAATGCAGCCACATGTGCTCCATTTCCAACTCGTAGGTCTACTTCTCTCTTGGCGAGCAATCTACTCTGCCTTAGTCCCTGCACATCAATACAAATATGAATACAACATCTTGTGTCAATGACTTAAGATGTTGAAGGAGAGAAGTTAATTTCAATCATAAACATACCTAAAGTCAAAGCATCTGACTTCTTCTTGTTTGTGAGGAAAGCCTTGCAGTGCTTCCTTGTAATACTTTCTTTCTAGCTAAGATACTTGTAAAATAATCAATAAAACTCATTAAAAATATATATAAGAAAATACACATATAAATGATTAATAAAGTATCAGCCCATATTGAATTTTTCTTTATATACAAATATTTACAAAATATACTCAAAATAGCATCTTGACAGTGTACCCAACCTTTCCACCGCATGATGTTCAGAGCTACCGCAACCCACCTATTACCTGCAAAAATATTAAAAACAACGGAGTGAGCACCAATTGCTCAGTAAGTAAACCCGCTATGCTACCCTTCTCTCTTTGTTGCTTAAATTCTGAATTTTCTTTTCCTTACATCTCATTTCCCGATTATTCTCTATTCTTCCTCTGTTCTTCTCTCTGTTGTTTCTCTATTCTTTCTCATTCTTTCTCTGAATTTTTTAATTTTTCACCACTCACAATAATGAGCATGGTATTATGCATATTCATGATGCAAAGGCACAAATGCATAGATTATGCATTTTCTTTTCTATTTTTCTTATTTTGTTTTCTGTTTCTTTTTCTTTATTTCTTTCTTTCTTTTCTAGTCTTTCTTTCTATTCTTTCTTTTCTTTCTTTCTATTCCTTCTTTCTTTTCTATTCTTTCTTTCTTTCTATTCTTTGTTTTCTTTCTTTCTATTCTTTGTTTTCTTTCTTTCTATTCTTTGTTTTCTTTTCTATTCTTTCTTTTCTTTCTTTCTATTCTTTCTTTTCCTGCCGATCGGGCTCTGTTGAGGCATGGATTTGGAGCCCTGGTTATGTGAGTGAATTCTCTAATTCTGGGTACAGTCCTCATCCACACGTACTTCTAACGGATTGTACAATTCTTCTTTCTGAATTCTAAGGCCGCTCACTAAAGGCAGCGTGCATCTGGGGCTATGTCGCTCACGGGCTCCCCATCGCAACAACTTTATCTTCTTTTTATCTTTTTACACTTCTTTAACTAAAAATTAAGATTTGAATATCTTTAATAATCTCATTTCTTTCTATTTTCTCTTTAACATATTTTAGTGCTTTCTCATACTCTTATGAATATGTATGCATGTAGATGGTTTCATGCTTAAAATTCTTTCCAAATTCACATGTTTAAATGCAATTACGCATTATGGAATGCAAACATGTCATTATCTACCATCTACAAACTCATCCCAAAGTAACACATAATCATACTCATACATGCACTTCTCTTTGACATTTCATCAAACAATTCATGTGCACAAATTGACACTAATTTGGCTACACTTCTATCTCTTTTCTAGGCCACCGAAAATTGGGAATAAAATTCTCCATAACTAACGCCAAATCTGCCCAAAATACACATTTCAAAATTTCCAATTCCATTCTTCCAAATTTCAACCAAACATTCATCAAGTATCAAATACACTAACACAACTTCTCATGGATAGGTTCTAATCATCATTCAACACCAAATCCATCAACAATTCTACATATAACACATATATATGCATAAAAAAAATTCTTTACACAACATAACTTAAATCATACTTAGGGTAGGATTTACTTATCTTTGATATGAGCAATCCAACCCTTTAAGAATCTCCTTTGATCAAACTCTCTTCCTCTTAAATCCTATGAGCACAAACCATCAAAATTCAACACTTTAAAAATTAAAATACTTCTTAGTGCAAGGATCTTACCTAAAGATGCTTGGGAATGAAAATCCACTCGAAAATACCCAAAATCTATGAATTTCTTTTGAAAAAGAAGTGAAGAAATTGAGAGTATTTGGAGGAGAAGGTGGCGTGAAAATGGGTTGAAGAGTGGTTAGGGTTTCACTCTTCAATCCTTGATATAACATAAAATTATATATAGTTTCCCATTTTGCCCTTACACTTTCTTTAAAATTCCATCTATGTCCCTTAGTCAATTGCCATAATGCCCTCATTTTTATTGCATTCTCCATGAAATTCTATCTCTTTTCACTCCCCACAATTTCAACTAATTTTGAATGAAAAGACCATTTTACCCTTAATGCAAGTTTAAGGCATTTTCTTCACATTTTCTCAAAATAACTTTAGTAAACTCAACTAAAGGTATAAGAGCATAAATTAAATTATGTACCTCTATATGGGCGTTACAATTCTCCCTCTCTTATAAGAATTTTGTCCCCAAAATTCAAACAAACAACTCTGGGTAACGGTACTACATATCTTGCTCCACCTCTCATGTAGCTTCTTCAACTTTATGATTTCTCCAAAGGACTTTCACTAAAGGGATACTCTTGTTTTGGAGCTCTTTAATCTTTATGTCCAATATCTGAACTGGACGCTCCTCATGCACAAGATTTTCTTCCAAGTCCATATCCTCTGCACTTAATATATTGGAAGGATCATTTATATATTTCCGAAGCATCGAGACATGAAATACATTGTGTACTCTGTCCATGCTGAGTGGTTGAGCCAACCTATAGGCTACCTTTCCCACTCGCTGTAATACTTCAAATGGACCAATGTATCTCAGTGTTAACTTTCCCTTGCCACCGAAACACATTACCTGTTTGTACGGGGCAACTCTTAGAAACACTTTATCACCCACTTCGAATTCAACATCTTTCCTCTTCAAGTCTGCATAGCTTTTCTGCCTGTCTTGGGTTTGTTTCATTCTACTTCTGATTAACTTGACATCTTTTATCATTTTCTGAGTTAGTTCTGGCCCAAGAGTTGTATTCAACTCATTTTTCTTGCCTATCTCATCCCAATGTAGTGGAGATCTACAACGTCTATCATACAAGGCCTCGTAAAGAGCCATCTTAATTGTAGACTGATAGCTATTATTATAAGAAAACTCCACCAAGGGTAACATCTCATGCCAGGACATTCTATAATCCATGCAACAAGGCCTCAACATATCCTCAAGTATCTGATTCGTTCTCTCTGTCTAGCCATCTGTTTGATGATGGTTGGCGGTACTAAAAGCCAATCTGGTACACTAGTTCCTCTGTAAACTAGTCCAGAAAGCTGAGACAAATCTGGAATCTCTATCTGATACTATTGTCTTGGGTACTCCATGCAGTTTCACTATCTCTTTAATGTAAATCTGGGCCAATTGATCCAAAGTAGTGCTCTCCTTTACTGGAAGAAAATGGCCTAACTTGGTCAATCTGTCTACTATCACCCATATAGCATTAAACACTTTTTGCACTCTAGGGAGACCTATAATAAAATCCATTGAAATACTCTCCCATTTCCATTCAGGAATACTAAGCGACTGAAGCAACCCTGATGACCTTTGGTGTTCTGCTTTCACTTGTTGACAAAGCAGGCACTTAGCTACAAAATCTCCAATATCCTTCTTCATACCTAGCCACCAATAGCCTTTCTTTAAGTCTTGATACATCTTGGTTGCTCTAGGATAAGCAGTGTATGGTGTGTCATGAGCCTCCGTAAGAATTCTCTTCTTTAACTCATCTTCTTGAGGAATGCACAAACGACTCCTGAAATGGAGGACACCATCTAACAGATGGAACTTTGGTAACTTACCCTCAAGCACTTGTTGAATTATTTTCTGACACCACTCATCGGCAGCTTGCTTTCCTCTAATTTCTTCTAGTAAAGTAGACTGAACCTCTAACATGGCAATCCTTCCTGGTATGACCTCAATCTATTCTTTGCACAATTCTTCTATTAATTCTTTTTGCATTGTGAGTCGGGACAAGTAAGCTTTTCTACTCAAGGCGTCGGCTACTACATTGGCTTTCCCCGGCTAATACTTAATTTTACAATCATAATCTTTAATCAGCTCTAACAATCTCCTCTGTCTCATAGTCAACTCTCTTTGGGTAAATAAATACTTCAAGCTTTTATGATCTGTATAAATGTTACTCTTTGCTCCATACAAATAATGACTCCATATTTTCAATCCAAAAACTGCAGTAGCCAACTCTAGATCATGTGTAGGGTATCTCGTCTCATACTCATTTAACTGACGAGAAACATAGGCTATTACTCTACCCAACTGCATCAATACTGCACCAAGCCCCTTAAATGAGGCATCTGTAAAAATGTCATAATCTACACCCTCTTGTGGTAACACAAGAATAGGAGTTGTGGTCAATCTTCTTTTTAACTCTTGAAAACTTTCTTCACAGGCATTTTACCAAATGAAAGGAGTTTTCTGTTTGGTGAGAGCTATAAGCGGTTTAGCCAACTAAGTAAACCTTGCTACAAATCGCCTATAATAGCCTGCTAGCCCCAAGAAACTTCTAACTTCCTTTACTGTCTTCAATTGTTTCCATTCCAGAATTGCTTTTACCTTACTTGGATCGATTGATACACCCTCCTTTGAGACGGTATGGCTCAGAAAGATAACTTGATCTAGCCAAAACTCACACTTAGAAAATTTGGCAAACAGTTTTTTATCTCACAATCGTTGTAGCACAAATCTTAGGTGTTCTTCATGTTCCTTTTCTGTCTTAGAATAAACCAGGATATCATCAATAAACACCACTATGAATCGATCAAGACAATCCTGAAACACCCCGTTCATTAAGTCCATAAAGATTGTTGGGGCATTGGTTAACCCAAAAGGCATCCCCACAAACTTATAATGCCCATATCTGGTCCGAAAAGCAGTCTTAGCAATATCCTGCTCTGCAACCCTTACTTGGTGATAACTCGACCTCAAATCAATCTTTGAAAACACTGCTGCTCCTTTCAGATGATCAAACAAATCATCTATATGAGGTAATGGGTATTTATTCATTACTGTCACTTTATTTAACTCTCTGTAATCTATACACATCCGTAGAGATCCATCTTTCTTTTTCACAAACAAAATTGGAGCACCCCAGGGAGAATGGCTAGGTTGAATAAAACCCTTGTCTAAGAGTTCCTGAAGCTGTTTTTTCAATTCCTGAATCTCGGCTGGAGCCATCTGGTAAGGGGCTTTAAGAATTGGTGCAGTCCCTAGTGCTAGTACAATACTGAATTCTACTTCTTTTTTCGGAGGTAAACCTGGCAAATCTTCCGAAAATATATCTAAAAATTCCCAAACTACTAGCACATTATGAATCTCTAGTTGTGGGACATCACTACTGTGCACTACATGAGCAATATACCCCGAGTAGCCATTTCTTAGCATTTTTCTAGCCTTTACACTACTGATTAACATACTAAGCTGGTGACCCTCACCAAAATTAAACTTATCTCCATCATCAGGACTAGATCTTGCTTTCTTTTTCCGACAATCAATCTCTACTCCAAATCTCCCCGGGAAATCCAGGCCTAAAATAACATCAAAATCAGGCATATCAAACACTATCAAATCCACTGACAACTCCCTTCCATGGATCACTACGGACTCCCCTAGAAGCATCTCTTGAGTTAGTACACTAACACCATCTAGTAACTCTATCTTAATGGGACAATCCATTCTAATAGCTTTTAAACCTAATCTCTCTAAAATCCCATGTGCAATGAATGAATGTGTGTCTCAGAATCAATTAATGCATAAAGGGGAACTGAATGAAATAATAATTGACCAATAACTGCGGATGGGCTAGCTTCTGCTTCACTCTGGGCTCCTATAAACACTCGAGCATTAGTACCTTTAGGTGTCTACGCTACAGGTGCAGGAGGGGCTTTACAATCTTTCATCTTATGCCTTGGCTGCCGGCATCTATAGCATACATTTCGGCCCAAATCTCTAAGACACTCCCCAGAATGATTTCTTCCACACTTCTGGCACTAGGGAACTTCACTAGTTCTCGGCTTTTTATTTTGCCAATCCCTCATGTTCTTCTTGGGTTGAAACTTTTTCTTATTTCTCACCTCTCTATTAGTAAGGGCATTAGCTCTATCTCTCTATGGAGCAGGGGGTGGAACACTGGGAGCTACTGTTGAAGAAGTTGTCGGGGTTATCTTATTCAAAAATATTTCTGCCCGTAAAGTTCATTCCAAAGCTTCATTGCATGTCTGAGGGGGTTGGGCACCGACCATCACATCTCAAGCTATTTCTAGTTTCAGCCCATGCACAAACTTATCTCTCCTCAATTCTAGTGTACTTACTACACCTGACGCAAACCTTGCCAGGGAATTGAATTTCACTGAATATTCTTTCACTGAATTAGCCCCCTGTTGCAAACTAATAAACTCCTTAATCTTTTCATTGACTCGGTCAATTGTTCTATATTCTGCCTCAAACAATCTTCTGAAATCGCCCCAAGTCATCAAAGCTGTATCATGAGTATCCTTCATCAATTCCCACTATATATGGGCATCACGCCTAAATAAGAAACTGGCATACTGAATCTTCTCCCGGTCTGTTATAGGGAAAAGTGTTGTCGTACGCTCCACTAATCTGAACCACTCATCTCCCACTATTGGATCCACAATACTCCTGAATTCTGACAGCTGGTGTTAACTAGGCAACCCATATATTTGCTTAATATTATTTTGCACTACTGGGGGTACCTGTTAGAGTAGATGCCCTAGAGCCAATCAATTATTGTAGAATTGACTCTTTGTAATCATGTTTATTGATCAATAAAAGGTGTTTTATACTATATCGCGTAAATCATCATTGTATGTATTGATATATGTCCTTAGAATGGTATAACCGTGACGAGGGTATCAGGTGTTTCAAATCTTGATAGTAAGAACCCTATGAGCACATAGGATGACCATTCTAGAAACGTCCGTAGCCCTAGTATTATTCTGAAGTAAGGGCACAGATAATATGGTAAGGCTATCATAGTGTTGAACGACCATGTCGAAAGGTTATGACTGATCTCACTTGTCAAGGTTGTTTGGTGACAACCTGGTGTTAGAGTAGATGCCCTAGAGCCAATCAATTATTGTGGAATTGACTCTTTGTAATAATGTTCATTAATCAATAAAAGGCATTTTATTCTATATCGCGTAAATCATTATTATTGCAATATGTATTGATATATATCCTTAGAATGGTAGAACCGTGACGAAGGTATCAAGTGTTTCAAATCTTGATAGTGAGAACCCTATGAGCACATATGGTGGCCATTCTAGAAACATCCGTAGCCTCAGTATTATTCTGAAGTACGGGCATAGATAATACGGTAAGGCTATCATAGTGTTGAACGACCCTATCAAAAGGTAGTGACTGATCTCACTTATCAAGGTTGTTTGTTGACAACCTGGTGCAACACATGGGTGCTTGTTGTAGGCGGATATACCGCAGCAAGTTCACTGGACTGACCCACCAGAGGATTCCATTTGGATGGTAACCCCAGTGTATATGGAACAAATCCTCTAACGAATGGTGGTGCATGTGATCCTTAGACTTGAGATCACCGGAGCGCCTTGTGCACCGATTGGTATAGTTTGACACTAGCCTAACGCAGTTCTATTCAGAGCTGTCAGTACGGTGGTGATTGGCTGTATCAAGGAGTGTATCAAGACTATGGTGGATTGATAGAGGATTCATCACTCCCGAGTGCGGGAAAAGTTATCTCACGGCGCAATTCAGTATATGGCAATGACATTAAAACTGTGGCCACAGTGGGATTGAGTTGTTGCTCTATCCGGATTATAATACAGGTCATTGGTCTACAAATTGAATACATAATATCGAGAGTAACCGGAGGTTGACACTGTTTCTATGCCTTCATCTCGTCGAGATAACGTATGATGAAAGGATCGAATTGTACGGTAACCATATCGTTGGCAGGTAGCTACTTTCCTGAATTCGAATCTATCGGGTGGCCATGATGCCTTGCTAGGGCCAATCTTGGTCTGTGTATAAGTGAGACGATTAATTGGTGCTAATCGCGATACTATACACTACCGGTATGATGAGGAGCCTATGGGTCACACACATAGAAGATAATTTAAGAGCTAAGAAGAAAGAAGGGCGTTTTCATCTTTTTGGGCAAAAAGATATTTTGGTAATTTCACAGTGCAATTAAATTTGCTGTGGTCGTAGCCTTTTTTTAATTTGTTAGAAAAAATTAAATAAGTGAAATTACGGTTAAATGTGTGTTCGCACATATTTAATTAAATCATCATTATTGTTAAATGTTAATTAAATATTAATTGATTTTAATTGAGATAATGATGATTTATATTAAAATATCTAATTGGGAGTGTTTGGCAAATTTGGGTGTGTTTGGGTTAGAGCCCAAGCCCATTCCATATGGGAATAGGGCAACTAAAATAAGACTATAAAAGAAAAAGGTTTTAGTTAAAAAACAGAGAAAGTGTGTTATTTTATTATTTCATTTTCATTGAAAAAGGAAAAACCCTCAAGCCCCAAATACTCTCCCACGCCACTTTACTGTTTGATTGAAAATCAAACACTTTCTTTTGTTTTCTTCTTGATTTCTTAAGGCCAAGGAGGATCTAGCAAATCCCTCATTGGTTCTTGTTAATTGTTTTCGTGTGGACCTCTACGGTTCGATCCTACACTTGGATCGATAGCAAACACGTTCAGAGACAATATTGGTCTAGCCTCCAAACGTGGGTATGGTTTCTTAAACCTTGAACTGATTTTTCTGTAGATCTGATTATTTTATACAAACTGTAATTTTTGTACCTGGATCTTGGTTCTAAGGAACGATTCATAGAGTTTATGTTTTTGTTTTCTGCTGCATAACTGGGTCGTTTACTAACACTTGGTGCAACACATGGGTGCTTACTGTAGGCAAGTTCACTGGACTGACCCACCAAAGGATTCCATATGGATGGTAACCCCAGTGTCTATGGAACAAATCCTCTAACGAATGGTGGTGCATGTGATCCTTAGACTTGAGATCACCAGAGTGCCTTGTGCACCGATTAGTGTAGTTTCACACTAGCCTAACGTAGTTCTATTCAGAGCTGTCAATACGGTAGTGATTGGCTACATCAATGAGTGTATCAAGACTATGGTGGATAGACAGAGGATTCATCACTCCTGGGTTCGGGAGAAGTTATCTCACGGCACAATTCAATAAATGGCAATGACACTAAAACTGTGGCCACAGTGGGATTGAGTTGTTGCTCTATCTAGTTTATAATATAGGTCATTGGTCCAATAACTGAATACACAATATCGAGAGTAACAGAATGTTGACACTATTTCTATGCCTCGGTCTCGTCGAGATAACAGATGATGAAAGGATCGAATTGTATGGTAACCATATCGTTGACAGGTAGCTACTTTGCTGAATCCGAATCTATCGGGTGGCCATGATGCCTTATTAGGGGCCAATCTTGGTCTGTGTTTAGTGAGACGATTAATTGTTGTTAATCGCGATACTACACACTGCCGGTAAGATGAGGAGCCTATGGGTCACACACATAGAAGATAATTTAAGAGTCAGAAAGAAAGAAGGGTGTTTTTGTCTTTTTAGGCCAAAGGGTATTTTTGTAATTTCACAGTGTAATTAAATTTGTTGAGGCCGTAGCATTTATTTAATTTGTTAGAAAAATTAAATAAGTTAGATTACGTTTAAATATGTGTTCGCATATATTTAAATAAATTATCATTATTGTTAAATGTTAATATATATATTAAATATATATTAATTGATTTTAATTGAGATAATGATAAACAAAATTAAAATATCTAAATAGGAGTGTTTGGAAACAAGGGGTGTTTGGGTTGGAGCACAAGCCTATTCCATAAGGGAATAGGGCAATTAAACTTGCACTATAAAAGAAAAGGTTTAATTGATTGAGAGTAAGATTTTTCATTAGTTTCATTTCGTTGAAAAGAACAAGCTACAACCCCTTGAAAACTCTCTCACGCCAGATTTGGGTTTTGGTTTTAAATCAAATACACTTCATTTTCTTCTTTGGTTTTAAGGCTAAAGAGGATCTAGCAAATCCCTCTTTAGTTCCTTGCGATTATCTTCGTGTTGACTACATTGGTTTGATCCTACACTTGGGTCGGTAGCAAAATACGTTCAGAGACAAAGTTGGAGGAGCCTCCAAACGTGCGTATGATTTCTTAAACTCTAAATTAATTTTCCGCAGATTCTTACTTTGATATAAACTGTAAATTTGTGCCCTAATCTTGGTTCTATGAAATGATCCATATTCGTTAAATATTTTTGTTTTTTGCTATGTTACTGGATCGTTTCCTAACAGTACCGACCTTTCTTTCTCCTCTCTGGGGGTCGGTACAATAACCAGGGTCTCAACTCTCTCCGGTATGGAGCCTCCCCAATTTTCTGCCAAGACTTGCTGTATAATATCACGAATCCTTGCTTCATCGAGGATAGGGGGAGCACATTCTAGAGGGTTGGAAGGTTCACCGTGCTCATTTCCTTCCTACTGCTTCCTCGGGTTTTACGTCTCATCTACATAAACCAACACTTTTAATCAACTCTATTAACTCATCTACTACAAGTAAGGAAAGAAATAACTTACAGCGGTCGGCTACGGAACATCAACGATGCAGGAGAGGCACACTGCCAAATCCCAAAACCTTTACTCTAATACAAAAAATGTAATACTTTCTTTCTAGCTAGTATAGTCGTAAAATAATCAGTAAAACTCATTAAAAATATATATAAGAAAAAGCACATATAAACAAGTAATAAAGTATGGGTCCATATTTAATTTTTCTTTATATACAAATATTTACAAAATATACTCAAAATAGCAGCTTGACAGTGTAGCCCAACCCTTCCACCGCGTGACGTTTCGAGCGACCGCAACTCACCTATTACCTACAAAAACATTAAAAACAATAGAGTGAGCACTAATTACTTAGTAAGTAAACCCGCTATGCTACTCTTCTCTCTATGTTGCTTAAATTCTGAATTTTCTTTTTCCTTACATCTTATTTCCCGATTATTCTCTATTCTTCCTCTGTTCTTTCTCTATTCTTTCTCATCCTTTCTCTGAATTTTCTAATTTTTCACTACTCACAATAATGAGCATGGTATTATGCATATTCAATGTGCAAATGCACAAATGCATAGATTGTGCATTTTCTTTTCTATTTTTCTTATTCTTATTCTTATTCTGTTTCTTTTTCTTTATTTCTTTCTTTCTATTCTTTCATTTCTTTCTTTCTTTCTATTCTTTCTTTTCTTGCCGATCGGGCTTGGTTGAGGCATGGATTTGGAGCCTTGGCCATGTGAGTGAATTCTCTAATTCTGGGTATAGTCCTCATCCACATGCACTTCTAACAGATTGTACAATTCTTCTTTTTGAATTATGAGGCCACTCAATAAAGGCGGCATACATGTGGGGCTATGTCACTCACGGGCTCCTCATCGCAACAACCTTCTCTTCTTTTTATCTTTTTACACTTCTTTAACTAAAAATTCAGATTTGAATATCTTTAATAATCTCATTTCTTTCTATTTTCTCTTTAACATATTGTAGTGCTTTCTCATACTCTTATGAATATGTATGCATGTAGATTGTTTCATGCTTATAATTCTTTCTAAATTCACATGTTTAAATGCAATTATGCATTATGGAATGCAAACATATCATTCTCTACCATCTATAAACTCATCCCAAAGTAACACATAATCATACTCATACATGCACTTCTCTTTGACATTTCATCAAACAATTCATGTGCACAAATCGACACTAATTCGACTACACTTCTATCTCTTTTCTAGGCCACCAAAAATTGGGAATAAAATTCTCCATAACTAACGCCAAATCTGCCCAAAATACACACTTCAAAATTTCCACTTCAATTCTTGCAAATTTCAACCAAACATTCATCAAGTATCAAATACACCAACACAACTTTTCATGGATAGGTTCTAATCATCAACACCAAATCCATCAACAATTCTACACATAACACATATATATGCATAAAGAAAATTCTCTACACAACATAACTTAAATCATACTCAGGGTAGGATTTACTTACTTTTGATATGAGCAATCCAACCCTTTAAGAATCTCCTTTGATCAAACTCTCTTCCTCTTAAATCCTATGAGCACAAACCATCAAAATTCAACACTTTAAAAATTAAAATCACTTCTTAGTGCAAGGATCTTACCTAAAGATGCTTGGGAATGAAAATCCACTCAAAAATACCCAAAATCTATGAATTTCTTTTGAAAAAGAAGTGAAGAAATTTAGAGGATTTGAAGGAGAAGGTGGCGTGAAAATGGGTTGAAGAGTGGCTAGGGTTTCACTCTTCAATCCTTGATATAACATAAAATTATATATAGTTTCCCATTTTGCCCTTGTACTTTCTTTAAAATTCCATCTATGTCCCTTAGTCAATTGCCATAATGCCCTCAGTTTTATTGCATTCTCCATGAAATTCTATCTCTTTTCACTCCCCACAATTTCAACTAATTTTGAGTGAAAAGACCATTTTACTCTTAATGCAAGTTTAAGGCATTTTCTTCACATTTTGTCAAACTAACTTTAGCAAAACTCAACTAAAGGTATAAGAGCATAAATTAAATTACGTACCTTCATGTGGGCGTTACATTCTTCTAGTGGCCAGGCTTGCCACAATAGAAGCAACTACCTTCCCACCTTTCCCAACTCCACCTATAGGCTTGAGAGCGTCCTGTCCTTTAAGCTTGGGCTTGGGATTGGCCTTGGCCTTTCCCTTGCCCTTACCCTTTCCTTTACTGGCAGCTACCAATAAAACAAGCTTGGACTTCTTCAAGTCTTGCTCTGTAGTCCTTAGCATGTTCAAAAGCTCTGACAGGGTTTTCACCATAGCGTTTATATTGAAGTTCATTATGAACGGTGCATAAGAGTCAGGCAAGGATTGCAGAATTAAATCCACTTGTAATTTTGCATCCAACTTAAACCCCAAAGTCTCAATCCTCTCTATGTGCCCAATCATTTTGAGCACATGAGGGCCAACTTGGGCTCCCTTAATTAGGCAACTTCCAAACAGTGCTTTTGACACCTTGTACCTCTCGTGTTGAGCATTCCCTTCGTAAAGCTCCTTGAGGTGTAGAATAATGGCAGCAACACCCATATTCTCATGCTGCTTTTATAGCACTAGTGTCATCAATGCTAACATCAAGCATTGAACACCATCAACATCATCAAGGAACTTTTGATAAGTATCATTTACTTCCTGAGTGGCATCAAGATCAGGCTCAGCCATGTATGGCTTATCAAGGATATACAATTTCTTTTCGGACTTACGTATAATATGAAGATTACGATACTAGCTCGAAAATTGGATCCATCCAACCTGTTTTCTTTCGTGATTATCGGTCGCAAGTTCATAATGCTCATTTTTAAGTGAATCTACAATTCAGAAAAGTAAAGTCAATATAATGTTTATTATTTCTTAATATGGTCTTTTATTAAAAAAGCACTCCCACTATTTTTCTCAAGCCAATAGCCCTCATTATTAACTTGGGAAAGCCAACGATTGAAATCCCATCTGGCCCATTTAACCTTCGTTGTGGCAAACAAGCCAAAATGGGTTGATTAGGTAGGCCAACAAACTTAATCCACACTAGTTGATAGCTCCCACTACCATCTTCAAATGTGAAGTAAGCCAACAAGCCAATCACACAATCCAACGGCCTAGCCATCGTCCTCAAGTGTGATTCCCAGTATTAGTAGAGTTGACACTACATGTCGCCACGTACACTCAACATGTATACTTCTCTACTATGCCTATGACGTGTTTATCAACCTTCGCTGTGGCAAACCAGCAAAACTGTCATTTTAAGTTGACCTATCATCATTAAGGAAAACTCCAATGAATTTTAACCTCCCACTGGCAGAAGTGTACCCTACGCTGTAGAGAACAAGGTTCCAACAAACAATGGATTAATTAAAACCATGGTGATGGAAGGCATACATGACTTAATATATCTTATTTGAGAGTTTTTATTTAATGTCTCACCAGATTATTATCTTTGTTAGAATGACATTGTTTGGCATGTTATTGAATATTCAACCTTAGCATGCATTCTAAACAAAAAATTAAACATGCTATAACGCCCACATTGAGGTACGTAACTTAACTTATGCCTTTATACCCTTAGTTGATTTTTTGTTAAAATTATTTTGAGAAAATGTAAAGAAAATGCCTTAAAATTTCATTAGGGGTAAAATGGTCTTTTCACTCATAATTAGTTGAAAAAGTGGGGAGTGAAAAGAGAGAGAATTTCATGGAGAAGTTAATAAAAATGAGGGCATTATTGTAATTGACTAAAGGACATAGATGGAATTTCATAGAAAGTGCAAGGGCAAAATGGGACAATAGAAGTAATAAATGAGATATCTTGGGTTCATTCTTGAAAACACTATCATTCTTTACTCCCTCACACGCCACTTTCATCTCCAAATTCTCTCATTTTCTTCATCAAATTTCCAAGGTAATTTACAGGATTTTTGGTTGGATTTTGGTAGATATTCAATCCTAAGCATTCAAAGATAAGAGTTCTTGCAATATGATGTGAGATTAATTTTTAAAGTGTTGAATTCTTATAGTTATATGCTTAGGACTTAAGAAGGAGAGGAGATCTACACAGAGAGAGTTTCTAGTGTGGAACTACCCAAGATCAAGGTAAGTAAATCCAACCCTAAGTTTGTAGGGATTGTACATGTATGTATGTGCTTATGTTTTTGAGAAGTTTTGATGAGATTGATACTTGATGATAATTAAAATTCAGCCATGAGAATGTAGACTTTGCCTATGTGGTGATTGATGGAAGTTTGGTTGAATTTAGAAAGAGTTTGAGTAGACTTTATGGAGTGTATTTTCCTGGCCAAGTTTAGTGTTGATTTAAGGGAGTTTTGCTCCAAATATTGGTGGCTTGAGAAAGAAGTATAAGTGTAGCCAAATTAGAGTTTGAGTATGCATGCAATTTGTTTGATGAAAATCCTAAGAGAAAACATGTTACCATGGTTGCCTTGTCACAGCCGTGACCTTCTAAGTGATTTTTGGGCATCTTACCAATTGAATTGGGTTGAGACCTAAAAAGAAACATTGTATTCCTGTTTCTAAGCTTTAAAACGAGACCAAGATCATAGCAATCCAATGTGTATAACTTGAGATACTCCTTCTTGAATATAACCTGTGCAGAATGATTGATTTCAAGTATGGGAATGTTGTTGGTAAAAAATACTGGTTCTCTAATGATATTTTTATATGCCATAATGCATTCTCACATTCTCACATTTGCATTTAGAAAGAATAGCAAAGAATGAGCATAGTTCCATGCACATACACATGGATGAGAATAGTAAAGAATAAAGAAAAAGAAAGAAAAGAATTAAAGGTACAAGTATTATCTAAAGAAATATACTTAAAGAAGAATTCAAATCTGAAATTTTACTTAAAGAAATGTAAAAAGAAAAGAGAAGTGAAGGTTGTTGGGATGGGGACCCCGTGAGTGATAGAGAAGAATAGTCCCACATACACGCTGCCTTCAGTGAGCAGCCTCAGAATCAGAAAGTAGTAAGTGTACAGTTCGTTAGAAGTGTATGTGGATGAGAACTGTACCAATAGAATTTACCTATATGCACGCCGCCTTTAGTGAGCGGCCTCAGAATCTGAAAGAAGAGTTGTACAGTCTGATAGAAGTGCATGTAGATGAGGATTGTACCCACTCACATGGCTAAGGTTCCGAATCCATGCCTCAACCGAGTCCGATTGGCATAGAAAGACAGAAAAGAAAGAAAGAATAGACAAAAAGAAAGAATGAATAGAAAAAAAAGAATGAATAGAAAAAAAGATAGAAAGAACAGAACAGAACAGAAAGAAAGAAAGAATAGAACACAGAAAGAAAGAACGGAATAGAAAGAAAGAAGAGAAATAGAAAATAGAAAAGAAATTGCATTCTTTATGCATTTATGCATATGCATCATGGCATTCGTATTATTTAGAATTAGTTTCTCCAGTTCTGCTTACTTGTTAGTAAGTGAGAAACAAGAATATAGAAAGAACAGAGAGAAAGAATATAGAAAGAACAAAGAGAAAGAAAAAGAGTTGAGAAAGAACAGAGAAAAAGAAAGAAATGTGTTGTAAGGAAAGAAATTTAGAAGTTGAACAACGGAGAGAAATGAGTAGCCTAGTGGGTTTACTTACTGAGCAATTAGTGCTCACCCTATTGTTTTCAATGTTTTTGTAGGTAGTAGATGAGAGGCGGTTGGAAGGATTGTCAAGAAGCGGAAGGAGCAGGCAACACTGTCAAGACTATTTTGAGAAGTTTGATTACATGATGTAAAGTTTTGTTTAAAAAAAAAAAAAAAAATTGGGCCCATTATTTTAAACTCATCAGCATGTATATTTTCTTATATATATTTAGTGAGTTTTACTGTTATTTTACGAGTATTCTAGCTAGAATGAAAGCATTACATGTGCCAGTACATGGCCCACTAAAACCGATTTCCTCTAGCCTAGAGAAATCGGTAGGTCAACCTAAGGTTTAAAAATAAATCTTGGATCTTCAAGTTATTCCTCTTCATAGCTCCTTCGTTTCTTCTTCTTGATCATTACAAATAATTTTATAATAAAAAAACCTATTCTAATTTACATCAATAAAATAGAAACCTGGCGTTACATACGAGGGGAGTGAGATAAGGAGAAGAAATACATGAGATTTAAGAGAGAGAGGCAGGATACGCATGTCCTATTTGTTTATTAAAAAAATACAAACAAACCCAATAAACAATAAACAATAGGTCTACAGCTCATGTACCAAGCACCATGCAGTTATCAAACAAGAACATGGCATACATTCAAAAAAAATTCAATTTTTGAATTGAGTGGGTTGAATTATCGAGTTACCACCTTAAACGTGTAGGTTTCTTGCCGTGGTGAAGAAATTCTTCGCCCTGGCAAAGTTCATGCACACATGGTCGCTATGGCGAAGTTTTATTTTGCCGTAGCGACCATGAACTTCCAGAAAGCACAAATCGTTCCAGAGAGTTTTATGCAGCGGCAAAGCTTTATTTTGCCGCAGCTAGATCTACTTTTCTGGAATTTCGCCACGGCAAATGTTTATTTTGCCACGGCCAGATTCACTTTTTGCATCTCGCCTCGATGAAGTGTTATTTCACTATAGCCAACGTCGCAAAACTGTGAATTAGGCATAGTAACGTCTTTTGCAATTTTTCACATAAAGACATGGATCCAAATAAAATCGAATGCTTAAACATTCGACCAGGACACCAACCAACCAATACACATTCAATCAACACATTATTTAATCAATTGATCAATTAAGACATTCAACATACAAAATTTTTCCAGACTTAAAAAAACTTCAAATCATGCAATAACATGTTATCAAACATCAATTAAAAATATAATCTAATACCCGAGGCTCTGATACCACTGTAAGTAATTGATCTACCATACTCAGCAGAAAACAAAAATTCAATCGGTAAATCAATTACCTTTCTTTGCCTAGATTCGAGTATAGATTGTACTTATGTACGTTTGGAGGCTCCTTTGAATATCTCTGATTTCGAACAGGGACACTGTTCATAGTTATTGTTGATGTGATTTTTCGCTAATTGATCCAAAGTAGGATCGCACTCATAGAAGTTCACACGAAGATAATCCACAGAACCCTTGATTATTTTGCTAGAACAATCAAAAGCTTCAAGAATCAAGAAAGAAGAACAAGAAAAGTTTTCTTCTTGAGAGAGAAAGAGATAGGGTGGCTAGGGTTTCAATTGAATGAATAATTCTCTAATGTTTTAATTTTAAGTTGCACTTATATAGTGCAACAATTAAAACCCTATTCCACTTAGGAATAGCCATGGACTCCAACCCTAGTTTACCCTTGCAACCAAACACACCTTTTATGGTATTTTAATTAATTAATTAATATTATAATTAAAATCAACTAATATTTAATTAATAATAATAATTCATTTAAATATATACATAGATATATTTAAATATAATCTCACTAATTTAATTTTAATATTAAAATTAAATACAGGCAACAACCTCAGCAAATTTAATTGCATTGTGAAATTACCAAAATACCCATTCATCCTAAAAGATGAAAATACCCTTCTCACAAATTGATTCTTAAATTATCTTCTAAGTGTGTGCCCTGTAGGCTCCTCATCATATCGGCAGTGTGTGGTATCGTGATTAACACCAATTAATCGTCTCACTACACACAGACCAAGATTGGCCCCTAGCAAGGCATCATGACCACTCAATAGATTCAGATTCAGTGATACTATAGCCTGTCAACCGTATGGTTACCATGCAATCAATTCCTTTCATCAACTGTTATCTCATCGAGACTAAGGTACAGAAATAGTGTCAACCTCAGATATCCTCGACATGTTTGTATTCAGTTGCTGGACCAAGGACAAGAATATTAAATTGGATTGAGCATCAACTCAATCCCACCATGGCCACAGATTTAGTGTCATTGCCATTTACTAAATTACCTAGTGAGATAACTTCTCCCGTACCCAAGAGTGATGAATCCTTTATCGATCCACCATAGTCTCGATACGCTTCTCAATGTAGCCAATCACTATCGTATTGATAGCTCTGAATAAAACTACGTTAGGCTAGTGTCAAACTACACCAATTGGTGCACAAGGCGCTTCGGTGATCTCAAGTCTAAGGATCACATGCACCACCATCTGTTAGAGGATTTATTCCATAGACACTAGGGTTACCATCCATATGGAATCCTCTGGTGGGTCTGTCCAATGAACTTGCCTCTAGCAAGCACCCATGCGTTGCACCAGGTTGTCGGTAACCTTCGGTTACTCTTGATGAGATGAAGGCATAGAAATAGTGTCAACCTTCGGTTAGTCTCGATATTATGTATTCAGTTTCTGGACCAATGACCTGTATTATAATCTGGATAGAGCAACAACTCAATCCCACTATGGCCACAGTTTTAGTGTCATTGCCATATACTGAATTATGCCATGAGATAACTTCTCCCGTACCCGGGAGTGATGAATCCTCTATCTATCCACCATAGTCTTGATACACTCCTTGATGCAACCAATCACCACCATATTGATAGCTCTGAATAGAACTGCCTTAGGCTAGTCTCAAACTGCATCAATCAGTGCACAAGGCACTCCGATGATCTCAAGTCTAAGGATCACATGCACCATCATTCGTTAGAGGATTTGTTCCATAGACACTAGGGTTACCATCCATATGGAATCCTCTGGTGGGTAAGTCCAGTGAACTTGCTGCAGTGTATTTGCCTACAGCAAGCACCCATGTGTTCTACCAGGTTGTCACCAAACAGCCTTGACAAGTGAGATTAGTCACTACCTTTTGACAGGGTCGTTCAACACTATGATAGCCTTACCATATTATCTATGCCCTTACTTCAAAATAATATTGGGGCTACGGACGTTTCTAGAATGGCCACCATATGTGCTTAAAGGGTTCTCACTCTCAAGATTTTGAAATACTTGATACCTTTGTCACGGTTCTACCATTCTAAGGACATATATCAA
Source organism: Pistacia vera (assembly GCF_008641045.1). Lineage (NCBI taxonomy): Eukaryota > Viridiplantae > Streptophyta > Magnoliopsida > Sapindales > Anacardiaceae > Pistacia > Pistacia vera. Next base: position 132,523 of record NW_022196317.1, read on the forward strand.
TACATATTGCAATAATAATGATTTACGCGATATAGAATAAAATGCCTTTTGTTATTGATTAATGAACATTTTTACAAAGAGTCAATTCTATAATAATTGATTGGCTCTAGGGCATCTACTCTAACACACCTCCCCCTTGGCGAGCACTTTACTCTGCCTTAGTCCCTGCACATCGGTACAAATGTGAGTACCACATCGTGTGCCAATGACCCAAGATGTTGAGGGAGAGAAGTTAATCTCAATCATAAATATACCTGAAGTCAAAGCATCTGACTTCTTCTTACTTGCGAGGAAAGCCTTGCAGTGTTTCCTTCAGTGGCCAAGCTTGCCACAATAGAAGTAGACTACTTTCTTGCCCTTCCCTATGCCACTCTCAGGCCCAAGAGCACCCTGTCCTTTGGGCTTGGGCTTAGGCTTGGGCTTGGGCTTGGCCTTGGCCTTACCCTTGCAGTTACCCTTTCCTTTACTGGCAGCAACCAGTAAAATAGGCTTTGACTTCTTCAAGTCCTGCTCTGCAGTCCTCAGCATGTTCAAAAGCTCCGACAAGGTTTTCACCATTGTGTTCATATTGAAGTTTATTACGAACGGTGCATAAGAGTCAGGCAAGGATTGTAGAATCAAATCCATTTGTAATTCTGCATCCAACTCAAATCCCAAAGTCTCAAGCCTCTCTATGTGCTCGATCATCTTGAGCACATGAGGACAAACTTGGGCTCCCTCGGTTAGACGACTTCTAAACAGTGCTTTTGACACCTTGAACCTCTCATGTCGAGCATTTCCTTCAAAACGTTCCTTAAGGTGTAGAATAATGGTAGCAGTGTCCATATTCTCATGCTGCTTTTGAAGCACTGGTGTCATTGATGCTAACATCAAGCATTGAACGCCATCAGCGCCATCAAGGAACTTTTGATAAGTGTCCTTTACTTCCTGAGTGGCATCAGGTCAAGCTCAACCATGTATAGCTTTTCAAGGATATACAATTTCTTTTCTGACTTGAGTATAATCCGAAGATTACGATACCAGTCTGAGAAATTGGATCCATCCAACCTGTTTTCTTTCTTGATTATCGGTTGCAGGTTCATAATGCTCATTTTGGTGAATCTACAATTGCAAAAAAGATAAAGTCATTATAAATTTCATTATTATTTAATATGGTCTTTTATTAAATGACGCTCCTACTATTTTCCTTAAGTCAATTGCCCTCACTATTAACTCGGGAAAGCCCGTTGACTTTCCTAATGGATTGAGATCCCATCTGGCCCATTTCAAACCTTCGCTTTGGCGAACAAGCCGAAATGGGTTGATTAGGTAGGCTAACAAACTTAATCCACACTAGTTGATAGCTCCTACTATCAACCTCAAATGTGAAGAAGCCAGAAAGCCAATCACACAATCCAATGGCCCCAGCCATCGTCCTCAAGTGTGATTCTCAGTATCAGTAGAGTGGACACTACGTGTTACCATGTACACACAATATGTGTACTTCTCTACTATGCCTATGTCGCGTTTATCAACCTTTGCTTTCGCGAACAAGAAAAACCGCCATTTTAAGTTGACCCACACCATTAAGGAAAACTTCAATGAATTTTAACCTCACACTGGTAGAAGTGTACACTTCGCTTTAGCGAACAAGGTTCCGACGAACAGTGGTTTGATTAAAACCATGGTGATAGAAGGCATAGGTGACTTAATATAATTTAATTGAGAGGTTATTATTTAATGTCTCACCAGATTATTATCTTTGTTAGAATGACATTGTTTTGGCATGTTATTTAACATTCAACCTTAGCATGCATTCTAAACAAAATATTAAAACATGCTGGTACATGGCCCAACTAAAACCGATTTCCTCGAGCCTAGAGGAATCGGTAGGTCATCTAGGGGTCTTGCAATAAAATCTTGAGTCTTCAAGTATGATTGTCTCTTCTTTGATACATCTTCAAGTACATTAGAAAGAACATCATTCTAAATTTACAGTGAGTATAATTATACAAAATTCTTTACGTCAATAAATTTAGAAACCTTGATTTACATTCGAGGGGAATGAGATGAGAAAAGAATGTACATTGAGAAGGGGAGAAAGGCAGGACACGCAGGGGTATTTAATAAATTACAACCATGCATACCCAAAATTTTTAAAACATTCACCATACGTCTAAGGCTCATGTACTGGGCACCATGCAATATACAAACAAGTATATGGCATACATTTAAAAAACAATCAATTTTTGAATTAGGTGGGTTAATTATTAATTACGCCCTGACAATTTGCAGACCCATATTTGGTCCAAAAGTTTTGAAACTTTTCACTTTGGCCCCTACGCCCTCGAAAGTACGCTTGCTGTGGCAATGGATAAGATCGCCACAATGTGCTGATTTACGTCGCGTACATGCACCACGTGTGATTGTTGCGATGATGGGTTATATCATCGTGGCGAGCACTGATTTTTCTCAGCACGCACCTAAGACTGCAATTGCCGTGGCGATGAGTTATATTGCCAAAACGAGTGCTGATATTCAATAAGCGATCGCGGTAAAGACGATCGCCATAGCGAGTACTAATTTTTCAATCAGCGTGTATGTCAAACAACAATCGCCGCCGCGGCGAGCGTACACTGATCTGTAGCATCTGATTAGTTCAAGCAGCCACCAAAAATACGCTAAACGGATTTGTAAAACCCCCATCCAGTCAGATATCCTCTGAATATCCGTCAATAAGAATCCTGGGGATACATGTCTGGAGAACGAGTTATATTTTGAAAAAAATTATGTAAGGATAATAATAATAATATCCAAAACATGCATATAAGATGTCATGCAGGATCCAAACTTATAATTTTATAAAACTTTAAGAATTTATTCGGAAATTACACAATCAAAACATATTTATAGGGTGGAAGCTTTCAAAGGTGTTTCACAAACATTTATCATTTACATTATTTGCATCAAGATAAAAACATCAAGATGACAATAAGTCATCTCCCCTCACGTGTGGCCCCGCTCTCTTTAGCATCCTTCACTTCTGGTCTACTTACAAAGCAATCAACAATGAAAGGGAGAGTGCTAATCACTCAGAAAGGAATGATCCATTCCATTCTAAATGTGCTATTTGACCCTCATTTAAACATATTTGTTAACACACCACTTATCTTTTACATCTAGGTATGCTTCCCTTTTCTTACTAATTAATATGTTTTTCATCATTTTATCCCATAGCGATACAAACATCAATGTATACACATACAAATAAGTATGTAAACATCGTACACACGCATCACATGTCATGATATAACATCTAAAATCATCTAACGTGAGTATAAATCATCTCATGATGTAAACAACATCATAACTCATGTAATACAACCAAATGCATATGAAGCATTTAACATGTAGCCGATCAGACTTTTCTTAGCGTCTTAAGCACTTCATATCATCTAGCCTCAAATTCATCTAGAGTGCATATCATCAGGAGGTGTAACAACTTCTTTCTACTATCATACTCGTAAAATATATTAATAAAAAGACAAGTATATTTATCAAAATGGTTGGGCCCAAAAATTTTCTTTACTTAATAAATACATTCTTTACATAGTACAGCATCATTTGTACAAAAAGACTATCAAAAAAAGTGGACAGTGCAGCCAAGTCTCCCTGCTTGCCGACGTCCATCTGACCATGTCCTCACCTATTATAATGCCCCGCTTGAGGTACGTATTTAAGATTTGCTATATTACTTAAAAGTTTATTGATTCAGTTTCAATTGAGTTTGTATGTTGTATTGGTTAAGTATTTGCTTTGAAATTGGTTGAGATTTGGTGAATTTTGGAAATCCAATCTTCGCCGGGGCGAAGAAGAATCTTCGCCGCGGTGATGAGGTGCTGCACCCACGGGTAGATTTTGCCGTGTTTCGCCGGGGCGATGGAATGTTCTTCGCTGCGGCGAAGAGCCTAACAACAAGTTTCTTGAGTTTTCTAGAGAATTCTTCTTTTGGGGCATAATGACCATTCTACCCCTAATTAGTAGGAATAGTGGGGAGTAAAATGTAAGGAAATTAAGTAGAGAATGTGTTGGTAATAAGGGTGTTTTTGCAAAGAATCAAAGGATATGGATGGAATTTCCAAGGAAGAGCAAGGGCAAAGGCAAAATGGGAAATGATGGTTATAATATGAGTTAAAAAGAGTTAAAGTGTAGAGAAACCTTTTATTCATTCATTTCCACTGCCATAACCATTCTCTAACTTCTCCCAATTTTCCATCCAATCTTCCAAGATTTCCAAGGACTTTTTGAGTAGTTTTGAGTAGATTTTTAATCTAAAGCATCCTTAGGTAAGGATTCTTGCTTTAGATGAGAGTTTTAGTATGTTTTGGTTAAAGTCTTATGTTGTTGTTGTTGTTGTTGTTGTTTAAAGTTGTAGAGAGAAATCAAGCTACCAAAGGAAAGGAAAAGTGTTAGAGAAGCTATTCCCTCACAAGGTAAGTAAATCCAACCATGTTGAGTTTTGAATAAGCTTTTGAGTAGAGATTTATTTTAACTATGTATGTATATGTTATGCCTACTGAAAAATTGAGATGAGATGGGTGCTTAGTCCTAGTTGTTGGGTATGATTAAATTATGAGAAGTGTTTTTAATGTGTGATGAGAGAGTGAAATTGAGTTGAAGTTGGAGGAGTTGTGTATGAATATTTTTGGGAGTATGACTGTATGAGGGAGTTTTCCTCCCATTTTGGATGATTAAAGAGAAGAGTAGAGTTATAGATAAGTAGAGCTTGGGTATGCACATGAGTTGTTTGAGGAAATGCCTAGGTGAAATCTGCCCTGTCACAGCCGTGACTTTCTAAGTGAATTTTGGGCATTTTACGGATTGAACTGGGCTGAGACCAAAACGTCAAAGTTGTAGCCCTGTGTTTAAGCTTTAAAACGAGACCAAAACCGTGGCAATCCGATATGTATAACGCAAGTTATGCTCTTTTTAGTACAACCTGTGCAGAATGACTGTTTTGATGCAATATTGCATTTGGCATTTCATAAGTGCATTAGTGAGCATGAGTTGTCCTTATACATTTTTCTTATGCACTTAAGAAGTAGCTTGAGACATAGTAGAGAATGTAAGTATAAGCTACTTTAAGAGCAAAGAGAGAGAGAAAAAGAGTATGAGCACTAGAGAACGAAGAGAAAAGAGAATAGAGTAGGTTATGCGATGGGGAACCCGTGAGTAATGGGTAGAGTTTCCCGCATGTACGCCACATTGAGAGAGCGGCATGAGTATGAGAGAGAGAAAAGTGGTGTAGCCCATGAGAGCGCATGCGGATGAGGGCTATACCCGAGTACCCGAGAGAGAGATTATACACTCACATGGCCAAGGGTTCCGAATCCATGCATAACCGAGTCTGATCAACTAAAATGAGTAGAAGTCACGTAGAGTGGGAGCGAGTCCCGGCCGTGCCTCCGGTAAGATGAGGCCGTGACTACTAAAGAGAGTTAGTAAAAAGAGTTATGAGAAAGAGAGAGTAGAAGAAGTATAAAGAGAGAGTACATGAGAATTGTAAGGAAAGAATTAGAGAGAGATAGTTACGGGGATAGATGTGTAGAGGATTTACTTACTGAAGTTGTGCTCACCCCGTTGTTTTTCATGTTTTGCAGGATCTAGGTGAGGACACGGTCGGATGGGCGTCGGCAAGCGAAGGGAAATGGCTACACTGTCCACCCTGTTTTGATGTTTTGTACATGATACAACTCTTTGTATTTAAAGAATGTATATATTTAATAAAAGAAAAATTTGGGCCCAACCTTTTTATGTTATTTTATATATATTTTATTATGTACATGTTTTATGAGTATTTGAGTGGAAAGCGGCTATTAACCTATGACCTGTAAAACATAGAAAACAACGGGGTGAGCCCAAAGATGCTTAGTAAGTAAATCTTCTACTCTATAATCCCCGTGCATTACTCGTCCATTCTTTTCGTACTCTTGTCACTTTCTCTAATTCAATCTCTCTTGTTCATTCTCTACTTCTAGTTCTCACTATTCTTTTCTTTCGTTCTATTCTCATCACCCATGGAGAATATCATAACCATGCATGGATGAGACACTAAAGCATAACAATGCAGTTTCTTTCTTTTCTTTTTTTTCTAATCTTCTCTTATTTTTATTCTTTTTCTTTCTTTTCTTTTTTTTCTAATCTTCTCTTATTTTTATTCTTATTCTTTCTTATTCTTCCTTATTCTTTGCCGATCGGTCTTGGTCGATGCATGGATTCGGAACCCTTGACCATGTGAGTGTACTCTCTCTCGTGTATAGCTCTCATCCGCATGTATTCTCACGGCTATACAAATTCTTTTTCTCATTCTCATTCCGCTCTCTCATGGCGGAGACCGCTCTCTCTCATGGTGGTTTACATGCGGGTAACTCTACACTCACGGGTTCCCCATCGCACAACATATTTTCTTTTCTTTTCTGTAGCACTTAATATTCATTTTATTCTCTGGTGCTAATTCTTTCTTTCTCTTTATTCTAAGAGAATTGGTTCTTTTCTTTATCTCTATTCTTAGAGTGTTTCTTTCTCATTTCTCATATTTCTTTCTTATGTCCTTACTCAATTAAACATATGCATATGGATGGCTCATGCCTAGAATCTTTCTTATATGCATTCATGAAATGCAAAAATGCTATGTTGCAAAAAGTAAGGTTCTCTACTTCTACTCATGCTTCTTTTAGGCATTTCATCAAACAATATGGGTGCATACATAAACTCTATTCTAACTTTACTTATACTTCTTTCTTAACTACCAAAATTGGAGTTCAACTCCTTTAAATCATCACGCATCCTGCAAAGAAAGCACACTTCAAATATTCCTCTCAAATTCTTCTAATTCTATCCATACTTTATCAACACATTCCACCCTTCTCATGGTGGAAATTTCTCCATAAATCAACATTAAACTCATTCATAAATTCATCAACTCATTTCAAACATAAAAATACAAGCATTAATCATATATAAAGCTCTACACATCATTCAATCATGCAAATCACAACTTAGGTGGATTTACTTACCTTAGGCTCAAGTAGAATCCACTTAAGCTCTCTACTCTTGATGGCTTGATACTTTCTCTTAAACCTTAAACACAAACTCAATAAGGATCCTATTCTTTCACCAATAAAATTCACATCTAGAGTAAGGATTCTCACCTTTAAGTGCTTAGGATCAACTTGTATCAATTTCTAGTCAAAAGCTCTTCAAAGATCCTTGGAAAATTGAATGAAAGTTTGAGAGAATTGAAGGATGAAAGAGGCGGTGGAGAAGAATGAATGAAAGGGTTTCTAAAGCTAAACCCTTAATATCTCATATTTTCTCCACTCTTTCCTAATATACCCTTACTCTTTCTTTGAAATTCCACCTATGCCCTTTAATTCTTTGCAAAAAACATCCCCATTCAAACTATTCTCCTTGCAATTTCCTTGCATTTCACTCCCCACTTTTCCTGCTAATTAGGGGTCGAATGGTCATTGAGTCCCAAAAGGAAGAATTCTCTAAAAACTCAAGGGAAATTTCAGCCGAGTCTTTGCTGCGGCGAAGATATTTCTTTGCCCCGACGAAAACTCACAGCAGCTACACGGGGGATGTAGCACTTCATCGCCGCAGCGAAGCTTGTTCTTCGCCCCGGCGAAGACTGTAACATTAAGATTTCACCAAGTCTTACAAATTTTTAGGGCAACCACTCAACCAAACCAATACTAACAACATACAGACTCAAATGAAGATAAATCAATAAACATTCAAGCCATTCATCAAATCTTAACTACGTACCTCAAGTGGGGCGTTACAGGAGGCGTGCTTACGCGTTATTTAGCATTTAAAGCATATATTCATCTTTCCTCAACCGGTATACGAGGATATGCTTATGCATTTTCCAACATGTCTATATGCATCCCTATCATGTTTATATGCATCTCTAACATCTTATGGCATGTAAATACATATTTTTTTGAGCTTAATACTTTTAATTCATCTATGGATTATCAATCCATTTACATTACCTCTTGCTCACATACATCATCTTAAAACATGTATTGCATTGAATCTTCATGCCATTTCATAACATTAATCATGCATTGACATCATGACCATGTATATCTTTCAAAGATCATCTAACTAATGGGTAAACATTTGTACATGGCTTAATCACGTCAATATATAATCATTTCCTAATCATAAGAATTAATTATGTTAAATCTTAAACTTTAATAACTAGAAGCTTATACTTCAGGCCATTTTCCATCCATTTTCTAAATGAATTGGCTCTTGGCCTAGACACAAACGTTGTAGGGCTATCTCTTAAATTTCTAGTGCTACAAGAATCATCTCATTTCAATTTTTATAACTCAAGTTATAGTCGAAATACTGAAGCATGTTTAACATTACCCCTAAGCTTACCAATCCGAATTTTTCATATTAAACTATGTCACATCAATTCCTATTGACAATTAACCAATAGGTCAACTTATGGATCAAATAAACCTCCCCTTAATAGTCTTTAACATCTTAAAGGAAGTGTAAAATCCCATTCCTATAATCATCCATTATTGTTATAACATTGTAGGCTAATGCAAACAACATATCAACACTTCTAATAGCAACCATTCAATACCATGTGGCCTCCAATACTACAAGTTTTGCCACAATCAGCATCCACACTTTATTTTCTTCAATCAAACATAACAACTCATAAAACATAAATAGCAATAACTTCATGTATAATGAATTCAAGGCAATAAATAGAATAAATGAGTTCAACTACACTTGCCATCAACTAATTCTATGCCTTAAAGCGTTAATTTAAGGTTTCATAAAAATCTATAAACCCTAGCATAATCCCTAAAGTCATGGGAGGTTTTTCCTTACCTTTTTAAAGAAATCCTCCAACAAATCATTTGTCTTTGTCTTCTTTTATACCTTAATCCTACATATATAACATTATACCTCAACATCTACTTCAAATCTTCAAATCACATCAAAACTAGGGTTTTTAATCCTTACCTTAAACCCTTCAACTTGAAGATCCAAGGCTCCTATCTTGTTCTCCTTGAAAAATTATGCAAAACTCCTTTAAAACTTAGAGAGAGAAAGCTTGTTTCATGGCAAGATTTGGGAGAAAATGGAAGAAAAGTTGAAGAAATGATATCTCCCTTGGCTTGAACGAATTCCTCTCCACTTATAAGAAAATATTTCATTAATTTTCTAAAATTATGCTATTGGCCCAATTATTTTATTTGTATAACTCAAAGTCCTTAATTCTTCATATAAGGACATTTCGGTCATTTGGCACTAAACATAATTATTACTTAATTAATGCCATTAAATGCAATTAAGCCTACTCATCCTTAACTTTTACAATGTTTATCCATAGGCAAAATGACTATTTTGCCCCTAATACCCTTTTATGGATAATTAATTCATACCGTTCCAAATGAATTGACTATTTTGCCCTTTGTTAGATTTTATGCTTTTTAACATAAAATTATCATCTAAAGGACTACTTTGAGTTGGGAACATACCTTTGACATCTTGGGTATTACATGACTTGGTTGGCGGCATTGGAAACAAACATTGGTCCCCACTAGACATTCACCCCTGTGTCTTCTCCGATATTTTTTGCAGTAACTGATCTCACCTTTCCTCTGCTAGCCCTTTTTCTTCATATCCTTCCTGTTGGCTTTAGGTGCGACCCCTTTCTTGCCTTTACCTTTATCGTCCTTGCCAACAACTTGTTCTGCACCACTGGACTGGCCAATCTGGAGAGGACTACTTGCCACTGTTGGGGGAAGAGCTAATCTGGTTTCCTTCCTTAAGTACACCTCTACTTTGATGGCTTTGGCGAGTGCTTCACTATATGTTTGGGAGGGTTGCTAACCTGATATAACATTTTTGGCAATAGTGGGATGAAGTCCACCCACAAATCTCTCCAATCGGGTCTGTGGTGTACTGACCAGTATGGGTGCAAACTTAGCCAAGGAGTTGAACTTGATTGAATACTCTTTGACCGTCATATTTCCTTGTTGCAGACTAATAAACTCTTGTATTTTAGAGGTTATCATATTTGCCTTCCGTTACTACTCTCAAACAATTCCTTGAACACTGACCAAGTGAAAGTGGTGGTATCTTGAGTCTGCTCCATAAGCTCCCACCATGTCATAGCATCTCCTCTCAATAGGTACGTAGCATACCGGATCTTCTCTTAATCTGCCATAGGAAATAGAGCAGTAGCTTTCTCCATTGTTCTGCTACTACTGGATCATTAGTGCCACTAAATTCTGGAGGCTGATGTTTACTTGAGAGGCCATAAATCAGTTCAATCTGCTTTAGAGGAACCTTGCTTCTGGGGTACCCGTCCCTGTTGCTTGACTTGGTACCACATTGGTCATCATGGTTGTCATCGGAGTACTTGTACTTTCTGGTGGGCTTCTCCTTAAAGCTCTATTAACAGTCTCTTGGATCATACGCTCTAATGTTGCAACATCTAAACCCGAAACGCTTGAAGTAGCAGCTGTTGGGTTAAAAGCTTCAAGTGCAGTTGGAACATCTTGTGCATTTGAAGCATCACTACAACCTGAATCCATTCTCTTGGTTTTCCTCATATTTATTCCCTATCACAGTTACACATATAACGTTAGTCATCTAAATCAATCCTTACATAAAATCAGGTAAACATACTTACAGCGATTGGACAACTAGAGCAGCGGAACTTTACATGAGGGATATTGTCATTAACTCTCATAAATGCATGACTCTGCAAACATCTTAAAACACCCTTTTTTAAAGTAACAAAATACTTACTCTGATACCAAATGTAAAACCCCCCTCTAGTCAAGTATCCTCTGAATATCCCTCAATGAGAATCTCGGGGATACATGTATGGAGAATGAGTTGTATTTAGAAAAGCTTCTGCAACGATAATAATAATAATATCCAAAACATGCGTATAAGATGTCACACAAGATCCAAACTTATAATTTCAAAAAACTTTAAGAATTTGTTTGAAAATTACACAATCAAAACATATTTATAGGGTGGAAGCTTCCAAAGGTGTTTCACAAATATTTATCATTTACATTATTTGCATCAAGATGACAATAAATCATCTCCCCTCACGTGTAGCCCCGTTGTCTCTAGCATCCTTCGCTTCTGGTCTACCTGCAAAGCAATCAATAATGAAAGGGTGAGCGCTAATCGCTCAGTAAGGAATGATCCATTTCATTATAAATGTGCTATTTGACCCTCATTCAAACATATTTGTTAACACGCTACTTATCTTTTACATCTAGGTATGCTTCCCTTTTCTTACTAATTCATATCCTTTTCATCATTTTATCCCATGGCTATATAAACATCAATGTATACACATACAAATAAGTATGTAAACATAGTACACACACATCACATGTCATGATATAACATCTAAAATCATCTAACCTGCGTATAAATCATCTCATGATGTAAATAACATCATAACTCATGTAATGCAACTAAATGCATATGAAGCATTTAACGTGTAGCCAGACAGACTTTTCTTAGCGTCTTAAGCACTTCATATCATCTAGCCTTAAATTCATTTAGAGCTCATATCATCTGGAGGTGTGCTTACGCGTTAGTAGCTTAACTTATGCCCTTATACCCTTAGTTGATTTTTGTTAAAGTTATTTTGAAAAAAAAGTGTGAAGAAAATGCCTTAAAATTTCATTAGGGGTAAAATGGTCTTTTCACTCAAAATTAGTTGAAATTATGGGGAGTGAAAAGAGATAGAATTTCATGGAGAATGCAATAAAATGAGGGTATTATGGTAATTGAATAAGGGATATAGATGGAATTTTAAAGAAAGTGCAAGGACAAAATGGGAAACTAATATATAAAATTATGTTATATGAAGGATTGAAGAGTGAAACCCACTCTTCATCCATTTTCACGCCACCTTCACCTTCACCTTCATATGCTCTCAATTTCTTCAATTCTTTTTCAAGGGAAATTCATAGATTTTGGGTACTTTTTAGTTGATTTTCAATCCCAAGCATCCTTAGGTAAGATCCTTGCACCAAGAAGTGAGTTTTAATTTTTAAAGTGTTGAATTTTGATGATTTGTGTTCATAGGATTTAAGAGAAAGAGAGTTGGATCAAACAAGATTTTTTAAAGTGTTGGATTGCTCACATTCAAGGTAAGTAAATCCTGCCCTAGTTATGATTTAAGTAATATTGTGTAGAGAATTTCTTTTATGCATATATATGTTTTATATGAAGAACTGTTGACGGATTTGGTGTTGAATGATGATTATAACTTATCCATGAGAAGTTGTGTTGGTGTATTTGATGTTTGATGAATGTTTGGATGAAATTTGGAAGAATTGGAGTGGAACTTTTGGAGTGTATATTTTGGACAGGTTTTGCATTAAATATGGAGGGTTTTATTCCCAATTTTTGGTGGCTTAGAAAAGAGATAGAAGTGTAGCCAAATCAGAGTTTCTTTGTGCACATAAGTTGTTTGATGAATTATCAAAAAGAAGTCCCTGTATGAGTATGATTATGTGTTATATTGAGATGAGTTTGTAGATGGTAGAGAATGACATGTTGCATTCCATATTGCATAATTGCATTTAAACAAGTGAATTTAGAAAGAATTATAAGCTTGAAACCATTTACATGCATACATATTCATAAGAGCATGAAAAAGCACTAAAGAATGTTAAAGAGTACATAGAAAGAAATGAAAATATTAAAGAATTTCAAAACTGAATTTTTATTTAAAGAAGTGTAAAAAGATAAAAAGAAGAAAAGGTTGTTGCGATGGGGAACCCGTGAGTGACAAGAACAATTTTTCCCACATGCACGCCGCCTTTTGTGAGCGGCCAAGAATAAGAAAGAAGAATTGGTATAGTCCGTAAGAGTGCATGTGGATGAGGGCTGTACCCAAGAAAGAAGAATACACTCACACAGCCAAGGTTCCAAATCCATGCCTCAACCAAGTCCGATCGATAAAAGAATAAGAAAGAATAAGAAAGAAAAGAAAAGAAAAGAATGAGAAAGAAAAGAAAGAATAGAAAGAAAGAAAATGTAATAACTGCTTGATACTACTATACTCATAAAAAAATATGTATAATAAAATACGAGTACATTAATAAAAATAGTTGGGCCCAAATTTTTTTTATTTAATATACATATTCTTTTACAAAAGTCAGTATCCTTTACAAAAGTTCACAAAAGTGTGGTGGACAGTGTAACTACTCCTCCTCGCCTGCCGACATCCATCCGACTGTGTCCTCATCTAGAACCTGTAAAAACATAGAAAAACAACGGGGTGAGCAAAATAATGCTCAGTAAGTAAATCCTCTACTCGTCTATTGTTAGAGTAGATGCCCTAGAGCCAATCAATTACTGTAGAATTGACTCTTTGTAATAATGTTCATTAATCAATAATAAAAGGCATTTTATTCTATATCGCGTAAATCATTATTATTGCAATATGTATTGATATACGTCCTTAGAATGGTAGAACCATGACGAGAGTATCAAGTGTTTCAAATCTTGATAGTAAGAACCTTATGAGCACATATGGTGGCCATTCTAGAAATGTTTGTAGTCCCAGTATTATTCTGAAGTAAGGGCACAAATAACATGGTAAGGCTATTATAGTGTTGAACGACCCTGTCGAAAGGCAGTGACTGATCTCACTTGTCAAGGTTGTTTGGTGACAACCTAGTGTAACACATGGGTGCTTGTTGTAGGCGGATATACCGCAGAAGTTCACTGGACTGACCCACCAGAGGATTCCATATGGATGGTAACCCCATTGTCTATGGAACAAATCCTCTAACGAATGGTGGTACATGTGATCCTTAGACTTGAGATCACCGGAGCGCCTTGTGCATCGATTGGTACAGTTTGACACTAGCCTAATGCAGTTCTATTCAGAGCTGTCAATATGGTGGTGATTGGCTGCATCAAGGAGTGTACCAAGACTATGGTGGATTGACAGAGGATTCATCACTCCCGGGTACATGAGAAGTTATCTCACGGTGCAATTCAGTATATGGCAATGACACTAAAACTGTGGCCACAGTGGGATTGAGTTGTTGCTCTGTCCGGATTATAATACAGGTCATTGGTCTAGAAACTGATTACATAATATCGAGAGTAACCGAAGGTTGACACTATTTCTATGCCTTCGTCTCGTCGAGATAACGTATGATGAAAGGATCGAATTGTACGGTAACCATATCGTTGACAGGTAGCTACTTTGCTGAATCCGAATCTATCGGGTGGCCATGATGCCTTGCTAGGGGCCAATCTTGGTCTGTGTATTAGTGAGACGATTAATTGGTGTTAATCGCGATACTATACACTACCGGTATGATGAGGAGCCTATGGGTCACACACATAGAAGATAATTTAAGAGCCAAGAAGAAAGAAGGGCGTTTTCGTCTTTTTAGGCGAAAGGGTATTTTGGTAATTTCACAGTGCAATTAAATTTGCTGAGGTCGTAGCCTTTTATTTAATTTGTTAAAAAAATTAAATAAGTGAAATTACGGTTAAATGTGTGTTCGCACATATTTAATTAAATCATCATTATTGTTAAATGTTAATTAAATATTAATTGATTTTAATTGAGATAATGATGAATTAAATTAAAATATCTAATTGGGAGTGTTTGGCAAATTTGGGGGTGTTTGGGTTGGAGCCCAAGCCCATTCCATATGGGAATAGGGCAACTAAAATAAGACTATAAAAGAAAAGGTTTTAGTTGAAAAAAAGGTGAATGTGTTATTTTATTATTCATTATTTCATTCTTGAAAAGGAAAAGCCTCTAGCCCCAAAAACGCTCTCCCACGCCATTTTACTGTTTGATTGAAAATCAAACACTTTCTTTTGTTTTCTTCTTGATTTCTTAAGGCCAAGGAGGATCTAGCAAATCCCTCCTTGGTTCTTGTTATTGTCTTCATGTGGACCTCTACGGTTAGATCCTACACTTGGATTGGTAGCAAACATGTTCAGAGACAATATTGGTGGAGCCTCCAAACATGGGTATGGTTTCTTAAACCTTGAACTGATTTTTCTGTAGATTTGATTATTTTATATAAACTGTGATCTTTGTACCCGAATCTTGGTTCTAAGGAACGATCCATAGAGTTTATGTTTTTGTTTTCCGTTGCGTAAATGGGTCGTTTACTAACATCTATCCCTATACTCTTTCTCTTAATTCTTTCCTTACTCTCTTCTCTTCTCATTTCTGTTCTCTTTCTGTTTCTATTTCTGTTTCTCATACTCTTTTCTATATACTCTTTGGTGTATGTCACGGCTTCATCTTACCAGAGGCACGGCTGGGGACTCAACCCACTCTTCGTGACTTTACTCATTTTCTCTTTCTGTTCTTTCTATTTCTCTTTTTTCCCATTCTACTCATGGGAATGTCACGGCCTCATCTTACTGGAGGCACGACCAGAAACTCTCCTGCTCTACATGACTTCTACTCACTTATGTACCGATCGGATTCGGTTATGCATGGATTCGGAACCTTTGGCCATGTGAGTGTATATTCTTTCTCTCTATCTCTCGAATGTCACGGCCCCTTCTTACCGGAGGCACAGCTGGAACCTTATATTCCACTCTTCGTGACAGTCACGGCCTCATCTGACCGAAGGCACGGCTGGGGATCACAAAGCACCCACTCTCGTGACTTTACTCATCACTCACGGGTTCCCCATCGCACAACCTACTCTATTCTCTTCTTTAGCTCTTAGAGTAGTTTAAGCACAAAGGTCTCTACTCTTTCTCAAGCTGATGCTCATAGTGTGGAAATTCTCTACTTTTCTCAAGCTACTTCTTAATGCACAATTAATGCATAGGATGGTTCATACTCATTAATGCACTTAGGAAATGCCAAAAGAATAAAAAAAAAAAATATATAATAGAAATGATTGAAAAGAAAGAAAATGTAAAAGCCATAACTAAAGAATAGTAATGGGTCATGCAATCTTGAAACACCTGTACATAAATCACATGTATGGTTATAGATTTGTCTAAAAATAAAACAAGAAGCATGCCCTCATGTTTTGGTGCACTTTTTCCATAAATATGTGTTGTATGTATAACGGAATAAGTTAAAAATGGCCAAGAAATTTTTGGAAAGAAAGATTTGCTATCTCTTACACTCTGTCTAAGGGCATCTCTAACCCAATTGCTCCAACCCAATACCAAAAATCACACCAAATTAGTATAAATGAATAGTATCATACCAAATTTAGCGTAATATTATTCTTCCACATCAATTTGGTGCGATACTATCCATCTACTACAAAACATATTTTATTTCTTTATTTTTGTCAGTTAATTTTTTTTAATTTGAATTTATGTTAATTATATTATTATTTATAATAAAAAATTCATAATAATTATATAATTCAAAAAATAATGAAAAATTAAAAACAAAACTTCATTCAATGTAAATATTAAATTACAATAACTCAAAATAAATTAACACTAGTTTAAAAACACTAAAATTAAAAGAAAATACAATATAAACTAAAATAATAATTTAGGATTCCAGTAGATTAGTTTCAGATCCTCTAAGATCATCAAAATATTGAATAGCACTAAAACTATTTTGAGATCTTTGACCTTGTTGAACTCTTTTGTGCATAATTTTTTATTGTTTATTTTGAAAAAACTTAGACAGGCTCAGACTGATTATGAAATTCAAATTGTTAAATAAAATGTTGTTATCTTCTTGATATTATGCCAAAGCCAATTTTTTCATTTAGAAATTTACTTTTGTTGTGTTGTTGTTGACTTTTTTTTTTTTTTTTTTTTGGGTAGCATTTTAAATTAGATGTAATGATTTTATATTAAATGTAATGTTTAATTTTATTAAATTAGTATAATTGACAAAGTTATTATTATTTAATAAAAATATTATTCATAATATTTAATTAATATATACAAAAATAATTAGTGAAATAAATTAATTGTTGATTATTAATAGAAATAAAAAAAAAAAAGATTCTTGTATAATATTTGGTGTAATGGGTTAGAGATGCAATAGTGAAATACACCAAAAATCACACCAATTTGGTGTTTGTGGTTGGAGATGGTCTAACATCTATTATTTTGTTGTTGAAAGCCATTCTTTTAATTCTTTTTTTTTAATTAAATTAGAGTTGGTTATAAGGACTCATTTTTTAAATAAAAAAGATGTGTTGATTAAAAATTAAAAAAAAGAATATATATATATATATATATATATATATATATTATAGATATGAAGATTGGCTCCATTTGGATTACTTTTAAATACTATTCAATTTTCCCATAAAATAAACAAAAAAATGCATTTGTATCATATTCTCAAAATCTTATTTTATTATCATTCATAAATATTAATAATTACTTTTTTTATAAAGATATCTAATTTTCTTTTCTTAAAATACATATCTAAAAATCATCTAATAATGAACCGAAGGAAGCCTAATTATTTTTAAACTCTCTTACATAATTGCGTACTAAAATGAAATCACCATGCGGCCTTATACCTGATGCTTAATTGCTTATTATGATTGTACATTGAGGACCTTCATGTCCTTGATAATATGTTCTTGTTTTCTTAGTGTGAGCAGAGAAAAAGCAGAATTTAATAACCAAACAGAATGTTACCGCCCCACGTGGCAAATCTAATCCTTACCCCCCCGCTTTGACTCTTATCTTTAATCAATCAAACAAATCCCAATCACATCCTTGCCCTTGGCCTCACCCTCCTACTCTGTCAGCCCATACTTGTCAGCATTGTCTTTTCTCTCTTTGTGCCATCATAGCCTTGGAGACTTGTACCTAACGATAAGGAATTCAAAGAAATTAGTTTAACGTTTCTTGTGACTTAACTCAACGTTATCTTAAGCAATGCTTAGTTTCAAACAAAGTACTATTCATTTTACATCAATGTGATTGATAATGATTTTTAGGCTTGCACAATGCAACACTGTATAATCACTTCAGGGAAAGATGTCATATATATATAATCAACGTAATAGATACATATATATTGATCAACGAGAAAGAAAAAATAATATAATATTAATGAAGATATTTAGATGTGCATAAAATATGTTAATAATAATAAAATTAAAGCATGATAGCAACTTGTCAATCGATTATCAATGTTCATTATCTCATTAAATTGAAAAAATATTATAAATAAGAATTAAACGATGGTAGTAGTATAGTCCTAATATAATCAAATAAAGTAATTTCTAGTAGACATCCTTTTGTAAATTTGTTAGGACAATGTTTAAATGTCATGTTTTTTATTCTATCAAGACTAATATGGTATTTAAACATGGTTCTCTCAAAATATACATAAGAATGTCTTATTATATATATTAAAGACAAATGCCCTTGAATTAACAATAAAATTACACTTCACTTGCAAGTTAACAACTCAATTATCTCCTTTCCTCCTCTTTATTTCATTCAAATTAACTCATATCATTTGATAAGCACACACCATGAATAGAAGCCATTTGTGTAAGGTTAAACTAGTAAAATCATAATAAATATTAATGCCAAAAATAATCAATGTAATGTCGGTAGCAAACATTTTTGATAGTGATACTATAGTTAAGGATAATGTCTTTTTCATTAATAATTTGATTTTAGAGATTTGGTCATGGGAGGGACCATTTTTCATAGTGTGTTGAAACAGGGTGTAATCGAGCCGAGCCTAAATTGGGTTAAGCTCAACATTTGAAGCTCGGTTGAGCTCAACTGTCTAGCCGAGCTCGAGCTTCCCAATTCTCGGCTGGCTTTTACACTCCTAGTTGACACCACAAGCAAAATTTAGCGGTGTGAAAGGGTTGGGCTGGCTTCTTTTTGAAGTTCATTGGTTAACAAAACCCAAATACTATTTGATCGTCAATTAAACCCTTAAAATGGATCAAACATTGGACCAAACCCAATTGGGCAAACTTGGGCCTAGAGTATCCAATAAAATCAAGCTTCAAACCATAATTATATATAATTTTGGTGAATATTGATTTGCTAGCTTGCTTAGCTCAATAATTTAGAGGGGAAACGACTTATACCTACCCAAAGTTTACTATAAAGACAAATTGGTACTCAAAAGGTTTGAAAATGACAAACAATCACTTTCTGTCATGTTTTGTTAGAAATTTCCAACAAAAATGGTGAAAAAGACTGGAATGCCCGTAGAAGTTTGATATTATATTTTTTTTTTATCAATGTATAGGAAATCAACTAATTTAATTACGTAAATACCCACTCATTATAATAAATTATAATTATGCCATGAAGTTGTTATGGTTTATAAAATGACGTGTTTGTCCTATGAGTTTGTAAAAACTTAACGTTGGGATTTTTGAAAATTGAGAGGTGACAAAAGACCAATTTATCCCTGTTTTGGTAGCAAATTACAAAGTGAAGATATACAAAGAATGCGGCACAATTAAAATGTTTCATTTGCAGCTAAAGCAATTTGTATTGACATTCATCATGATTTAAAAGAAAGAGTAAACGACATGTTCCCACCCAAGGTTTATTGAAACTACAAGTTCTCACCTCAGGTTTCATAAATTCTAAATTCTCACCCTTAAATTAACATGGTTAATAACTTTAAGAATGCAAAGGGTGTTATTATCAAACAACCCTGCAATTTTCTTCATCTTTATATGATCAGCCAAATTCCCTCTCATCTTCTTCTTCTTCATCCGATCAGCCAAACTCCAAGAAAAGATTTTCAGATTTCTCACCCTTTTCAACACTATAATCATCAATCACCAAACACTTCACAATATCTCAAACTACATGAGACTTTTGTTGTTGCTTGATGTGTTTTTGTTGAGATTTAGAAACGACAGGCTCAAAGACGTCAATATCAACCCATTAAAACAGCAACCGTAGTTTCATGTTGAAGAAGAACTATGCAATTTCTCATCATCTTCTTCCACAAACCCCTACTCGATTTCATCCACTGTTCGTCGGCCACAATATCATCATCATCATCACATGGTTCTTGCAATTTTCTTGTCGCTGCGGGCATCGAAAATCAGCCACTCTGCAGCCAATTGACTCACTGAAACCTCCCAACAAAAACCCCTAACAGACCTAACTCTCTCTGTTCGCCGTTCACCTGCCGATTCTCCTTCTAGTGTTTTGCTTTTTCAGAGAAATTGGGGTTGATTGGAGTTTTGTTTGTTGAGATTTTGAAGGAGATTGTTTGTGTGTTGTTTGGAGGTCGTTTGGGATTGATTAAGAAGTGTTTTGAGTTTGTTTTATGGGATTGATTGAATTCGAGGAGGATGATCAAAGCTTTGTAAATTTTGGCACTCTACCTGTTTGTAAAAATTCCCAAGTTTTTAGGTTATAACTCTATATTTGTTATTTTCCAGCCTATACTCTATATGTGCTATTTTCCGGTTGATGGTGATAGTTGTATAGGGTGGGTTTGGTGGCATCTCGTTTTCAGTTTGGATCTAAAATTTGAAATGACATTTTTACCCTTTGACCGTTTAATTAAACAAATTTCTGTTAATTTAAGGGTGGGAATCTGGAATTTATAAATCCAAGGTTGGGAACTTGTCATTTAGCTTTACCTTGTGTGGGAACATGTTGTTTGCTCTTAAAAGAAATCTTCTTTCAAAAGAACATAAAATTTGCAATGAAATTCTTCCTGAGTTACAAATAACACAAAATATGAATTCAATACAGCAAAAGGAGTTTACAGTGAAGAAATACCAAAAAAAAAAAAAAAAACAAAACAAAAAACAAAGCAATTTCAAAATGGTTATGTTAGCAGCTCTTAAATATTAGCATAAATCTTGAACATCATTGTATTTGTTGAGTTACATCTTCGAAAATTCAATTGCTCTTTAAGTCTGGCATGTTGCTCTAACATAGGCTTATAAACTATTTCCTTCATGGGCTTTGCCAATCTGATCTCCAGAAAAGCGTAGACAGAAAGAATATACTATGGTTTTCAATAACAAAACAAAAAGATGATCAGAAAATAGAAATATAGCCTCATCAGATAAGATTAAGAAAGAGTTCACAAACAAATAAAAACACAACAGACTAAGTCTTACATGTGACTAGATAAAAAAACCACAGCTATATTGCAATAATCACAGACTAGAGGATCATGAACTCATCCCTGTGTTGCAAAAGCCACAGCTACAATACTAAACCCTACTTAAATATACACAGGCCTGAAAATTAAGCATCCTTAAGACCATAAACAAACAACCAATTCTTATTAAGCAAACTTATAAATGAAGATGAAACAAGAGACATTCCAATGATAGCTTATTTAAGAATCAATCAATTATCTCCATCCATCAATAGATTTTTTTCAAGGAAAAACTCTAACTTGGAAAGAATCACATAGAGCCAAAACCAAAACCAATGAAATAGTGATATTAATAAACATATCAATATGAAAAATCTCTAGAGTACGTCAAAACCAAAAACAATTCAACAATTTAATAAATTTATCAAATGAAAAAAAAATATAAAACACATCATCAAACACAAAAGGGCATGCATACTGAACCAAATTTACTTGAAACAAAAACTAAATTAGACACATGATAAATGACAATGAAAATCGTCATCAAACACAAACCCACCAATCAAAATCAAATATTGCCAAAGCCCATTGCCCAAAAACAACAATTTTTGGCTTAATCTAAAATTAAGAGAAAACAACATCCAAGGCTTTAAATTTTAATCCATGAAATTCAAAGTCCAACCTACATAACAAAGAATCAAAATCCTATTTTCACAGTAAAGCAATTCCAACCCTTCTTTCCCTTTCGTCTCTCTCCAACACGATAATGGGTTCTTTTTTTTCTTTGTCTCCAAACCCACAACCAAAAAAAAAAAGCTACTGGTTGGCGGCCATGTGAGGAGGAAGTGAAGAAAAAAATTAAGTGGTCATGGCAGAAGAATGCGATTACTTTGTGATCTCACTCGATCTGCCACAGTTTGGCCTTGAACCACCACGATCTGGTCCAGATTGTGGCGGAAACCCTAAGTTGTGGTGGATCTAGAGCAACAAATCCACCGTGATGCGATCTGGTGCTCCATATCGTAACCAGACAGATCGTAGCAGCTGAATTTGTTTCCGGTGGCTATGATATCTTTTTTATGACTTTGATCCGCTCAAACTTTTTTGGTTTAATCCAAGAGAGAAGAAGAAAGAGGGAAACAAAGAGATGGAAGAAAAGAGGAGGAAATTTAACTCGCCAGACCTCCCAGATTTGCATTTAAAAAAATGACCCCGAAAAAATTTTGCAATTTTTTTTTTAAGTTAGAAAAACTGACGTGGCACACTTAGGATTCATTAAACATGTAAAATAGGTTAAACTGAAAAGATTTAAACTTATGTGGGTAATATAATAATTAACAGAAGTTTGTTTAAATTTTGAAAATTAAAATGACCCCTTCCCTTGAAAATCGCTTAATCGAGCAATATACCCAAAAAACTATTGACAAAACACCTTCAATTTCTCTGCAATTTTTGGTGATAAAAGCTCCCTATTTCAGGCCAATATTCGATCCTAAGGATTCGTTACACAAAATCATGACTGATATTCACAAAGAAGAGGAAAACTCAACCCCACTCCAAATCTTAGACTTCGGCAACGACGGCTGTTCAAAGGTTGTTGTAGAAGACGCTTCGGTGGATCATCCGATGAGTCAAGGTGGTCCAGAGGCAAAAGAGACAACGACGGCACAAGAATAGAGAGAAGAATCAGAAAATGGTTTTAAAGAGGAGGATGTCGGTGAGCATTCAAGCGAGGAGGAGGACGCCGATGAAGAAAAGGTACGTTTTTTACTGGTGTTTTTGAATTTGATGAATAATTTGATTGGTTTGTGCAAATTTGGGGGATATGTAGTGTAAAACCCCCCTCTAGTAAGGTATCCTCTGAATATCCCTCAATAAGAATCCTGGTGATACATGTCTGGAGAATGAGTTGTATTTAGAAAAAACCTGTGTAAGGATAATAATAATACTATCCAAAACATGCATATAAAATGTCACATAGGATCCGAACTTATAATTCAGAAACTTTAAGAATTTATCCGGAAATTGCACAATCAAAACATATTTATAGGGTGGAAGCTTCCAAAGGTGTTTCACAAATATTTATCATTTACATTATTTACATCAAGATGACAATAAATCATCTCCCCTCATGTGTAGCCCCGCTGTCTCTAGCATCCTTTGCTTCTGGTCTACCTGCAAAGCAATCAACAATGAAAGGGTGAACGCTAATTGCTCAGTAAGGAATGATCCATTGCATTCTAAATGTGCTATTTGACCCTCATTTAAACATATTTGTTAATACACAACTTATCTTTTACATCTAGGGATACTTCCCCTTTGTTTTTTCCTTTCTATTTCATATGTCTTTCATCATTTTATCCCATGGCTATATAAACATCAATGCATACACATACAAATAAGTAGGTAAACATAATACACACACATTACATGTCATGATATAACATCTAAATATCATCTAACATGAGTATAAATCATCTCATGATGTAAATAACATCATACCTCATGTAGTAAAATTAAATGCATATGAAGTGTTTAACGTGTAGCTAATCGGACTCTTCTTAGCGTCTTAAGCACTTCATATCATCTAGCCTCAAATTCATCTAGAGCTCATATCATCGGAAGGCGTGCTTACGCGTTATTTAACATCTAAAGTATATATTCATCTTTCCTCAACCGGTATACGAAGATATGCTTACGCGTTTCCCATCATGTCTATATGCATCTCTAACATCTTATGGTATGTAAATACATATTTTGGTGAGCTTAATGCTTTTAATTCATCTATGGATTATCAATCCATTACATTACCTCTTGCTCACATACATCATCTTAAAAAATGTATTACATTGCATCTTCATGCCATTTCATAACATTAATCATGCATTGACATCATGACCATGTATATCTTTCAAAGATCATCTAACTAATGGGTATACATTAGTACATGACATAATTACAATAATACATTAATAATCAATTCATAATCATAAGAATTGATCATGTTAAATGTTAAACTTTAATAACTAGAAGTTTATACTTCAGGCCATTTTCTGTCCATTTCTCAAACGAATTGGCTCTTGGAATACACATAAAAGTTATAGGTCTATGTCTTAAGTTTCTAATGCTTCAAGAATCATCTCATTTCAAGTTTTATAACTCAAGTTATGGTCAAAATACTGAAGCATGTTTAACATAACCCCTAAGCTTACCAAATCCGAATTTTTCATATTAACTATGCCACATCAATTCCTATTGACAATAAACCAAAAAGTCAACTTATGGATAAAATAAACCTAACCTTAATAATCTTTAAAATCTTAAAGGAAGTATAAAATCTCATTCCCATAATCATCCATTATTGTTATAACATTGTAAGCTAATGCAAACAACACCTCAACACTTCTAATAGCAACCATTCAACACTATGTGGCCTCCAATACTACAAGTTTTGCCACAATCAGCATCCACACTTCATCTTCAATCAAACATAACAATCATAAAAAATAAATAGCAATAACTTCATGTATAATGAATTCAAGGCAATAAGTAGAATAAATGAGTTCAACTGCATTTGCCATCAACTAATTCTATGCTATAAAACCTTAATTTAAGGTTTCATAAAAATCTACAAACCCTAGCATAATCCCTAAAGCCATGGGAGGTTTTTCCTTACCTTTTTAAAGAATTCCTCCAACAAATCCTTTGCCTTTGTCGTCTTTTACACCTTAATCCTACATATATAACATTATACCTCAACATCTACTTATCAAAACTAGTGTTTTTAATCCTTACCTTAAAATCTTCAAATTGAAGATCCAAGGCTCCTATCTTGTTCTCCTTGAAAAATGACGCAAAACTCCTTTAAAACTTAGAGAAAGAAAGCTTGTTTCATGGAAGATTTGAGAGAAAATGGAAGAAATGCTCTCTCCCTTGGCTTGAACAAATTTCATCTCATTTATAGGAAAATATTTCATTAATTTTCCAAAATCATGCTATTGGCCCAATTATTTTAATTGTATAACTCATAAGTCCTTAATTCTTCATATAAGGACATTTTGGTCATTTCGCACTAAACATAATTATTACTTAATTAATGTCATTAAATACAATGAAGTCTACTCATCCTTGACTTTTTCAATGCTTATCCATAGGAAAAATGACTATTTTGCCCCTAATGCATTTCTTTGGATAATTGATTCATACCGTTCCAAATGAATCGACTATTTTACCCTTAGTTAGATTTTATACTTTTTAACATAAAATTAACATCTAAAGGACTATTTTGAGTTAGGAACATACCTTTGACATCTTGGGTATTACATGTAGTTAGTTTTATTGTTATAGTGGTTGTGGCGTTTTGTCGAGCAGTTGGCGGGCATTGGGGGAGTGGATTTGTTTGGGTTCTAAAGGATAGGGGAAGGCAAGGGAGGCCGTAGGGAGGTTGTTTGTAAGAGGTTGGAGGCTTGGGGATGGTAGGAGGTGGCAAAATAGGGGGGCTGGAGGGCTGCCTTGCATATTGCAGGGTTGGCCACGCACAGCTACGCGTGCGCCATCCTCAGCCATCTTTAGTCATGGAACTTGCCATAACAGCCTCTGTAGGTTTGCATTGGCTTCCTCGATCCTCTTGAAACCAAAAACACCCACTCCTCGATGCCCTCGAAGCCTATATCCCCAAATTGGCAGCTTATTGGTTATTTTGGTTTCTTTTTTTGCTGATATTTAGTTTATATCGATTGTGCAGATTTTTCGAAGCGTAAATTATAAAGACTATGGGTTGGAGGTTGTAAGCGATAAGGTACCGTACTTCTCTTTAAGGATGACAGTTAGGTCGAGTAGGCAAGTTTTTTATAAGAATAAAGGAGATTTTAGAGGAACAAAAGAAGGGTATGGACCGATTCAAAGAGAGTTATTTCGGTCATTTTGTAGACATCGAAGAAAATTGGAAAAAGGTGTTCTGGGGGCAAGGAGTGCATTATATGTTGTTGCACTTAGTTAAAAGCCAAATAAAAAAAAATGAAATGTGGTTTGTGGTGGATGGGAAGCCACTACGTTTTGGGATGATGGAATATGCTTTGATGATAGGCTTAAGATGTGGGGCATTTTCAGATGTGAAAGAGCAAGAGAGAATAACGAAGAGTAGGGCAATAACTTGGCTAAAAAGGTTTTTGGGGGGAAGGCGTCTATTACGGGACGCGATTTAGAGGAGAGGTTAGGAGAATGTGGGTATACCTCTTCAGAGAAGTTCAAGATGTGTCTGGTATGGTTTGTGCATTCGATCCTAATGGTTTCTAACTCAACAAAAGCCGTTAATATGAATTGGGTGAAGTTTGCAAGCAACATGGACTTCTTTAATGCTTATCCGTGGGGACGGGTATCATTTCAGCTAACCATCGACTCCCTACATGGAAAAGACATGGTGATAAAACATCGCCAAGCTATCGAGAAGGATAGACCGAGCACGTACAATTTGTTTGGCTTCCCAATAGGCGATGCAGGTAAATATTAATAGTTTTTTGTTATATTTTTTGTATTATATGTGTTTTAATTATGATATGGACTATTTTTTTTTTTTTTTTACAATGTGGCTTGGATGTATGAGGTCGTCCCTATTAGCTAAGGCGGGGAGGGGGGGGGGGAGGGGGGTGGGGGGGGAGTGAGCCCCGCAATTTTCTAGGATGTTTGGACATCGAGAAGTGGACCCATGAGATTACGATAAATAGAAATGGAAATTCAAGCGGCTCGGGTAAGATTAAAAGATTAATCTTTGAATATGCACTCGTTTTTAAATGTGGTTTAATTTGATTGATTTTTTTCTTACTGCAAGGAGTCATCCGTCCCTTCCTCACCCTACTAGGGGTGAAGTGGAAGGGAGTATGCTATCATTCAGAGCACTAGACGATGTAGCAGATAAAGGGATATACTGCTAATGCAGGACCTAGGGTCACGCATGTAAGTGCAACTGTAAGAATCATGCTTAGAAAGGGGTAAAATTAGTGTAAAACATAGTATAAGGTCATATGACATATTATTGAAACTAAAAGGGTGAAATTGTTACCTTTTATGCTTTACAACTCTTGTAACTTGAAAAGGAGTTCAAGATCTTCAACAAATTTGATGCAAGATGAAGAAAAGAGAGCCGGCCATGAGAGCTTCAGAGAGAGAGATTTTCAATCCAAATGAAAATTAGATTAAATTTGGGAATATCACTTATTTATATACAAGGACCATTTTGCTATAATTTGAAATTGTTCTCAAGTCCTTGAATTAATATGAATCCCATATTAATACTTAATACAAATTCAATATTATTTTCAAGTCCTTGAAATAATTTCAATTTAATATTAACTCTTTAATATTAAATCATTATTGATCCTAAGTCCTTGAAACAATTTCAATTTAATATTAACTCTTTAATATTAAATCCTTGATTTAAACAAATTTATAATCAAAGCATATAAAATAATCCTTTAATATTTAACCCATTATTGAATCCAATTCAATAATATACTTTAGTCCATCATTGAATCTAATCCAATAATGACCAAATTACCTTATTACCCTTGGTAAGTGCTAGCTTCCATGAGTAATCATTTCTCACCAATACATAAATTCTGATGCACATGTTTACATCTGAACATCGTTAACCTTTAATGATATGTATTACTCTCTCTTCTCATATTTGGTTTTTAAGTGTGACCACTTAGGTTCACTGTAACCTAGTTGATGGCCCAATATCACAATCCAATATGTTTCGTCATAACTCTTTATGATCGAAATTCCCACCGATCATGGTAGTTATCTAGCAATGCTTCATAACCCCTAAGCCACAATGAAGTTAAACTCAAATGAACATTTTCCCCGATCGTATGTTTTATGCAGTAAAATCCCTCCATCGTCTAATCCCGATTAAGTATAGGTTCATGGTATGTTAAAACCCTTAACTTAATCTTTATCCGAATTGTCAATCAATACAATGGAACGTGTCATCATGAAACTCCTTTTCATATGACTATTTTGTACTCTGGCCAGATATTTTCTTTTTCTAATGTTTATTGACATTCGTTTGAGAACTTGGGACCAAACTATTTCGAGTCAACAAATCCCATCTTGACCACCACTTGTCCTTGCACATGAATAATATATGACCAAACATGTTTCTTACACAAAAACATGACTAGTCTCGTGTGTATACACCATATGAATCATATGCATCCTATGTCGAGTCCAACTGTGATGTCTCAAGTCTAAGGATCAGTGGTACACTAGTACGATCTTATGATTTATCATTGACCACATTCTAAATGTCCATGTGATTCATTGTAATTGGTCATATTCGATAAACAGTTCACCAACCTTTTATCCATGCCAATGCCCTAGTGATATACCTGTTATAATCATCCACACTAATATCATCACATGATATTCAATGGAGGCATTCAGCATGCCCACTATGCAATATTATTGCCCAATTAACATTACTTACGTAAGGAATGCTTCGATGATTTAATCTTCTAAAGATCCGTATCATCCAGACATTTCACATGCATTATAAATAATACAAATGAAGCAGTAAACAACATGTGAAATCATAACTCTTTCTTCCATTCTCAAAAGAGTATTTACAAGATATAATGCCCTGAAACTGACAACATGATTGGCTCTTAGGGCATCACTAACAGTAGCTGCAGGGATACGGCTTGAGAATGTTGTTGAGGCTGAGGATGATAAAGCTCAAATCGACGGGAGGGAGGAGTAGGAGGAGGATGAAGAGGTTTTTATGCCTCCACCCAATGGAGGAAGGTAAGGAGGAAAGCGGAAGAAGTGGGGAAGTGAAAATGGAGGAGGGTGAGGCGGGATGCGAAGGAAGTGTGGAAGTGAAAATAAAAGAGGGTGAGACAGGACGCAATGGAATTAGGGAAGTGAAAATGGAGGAGGGTGAGAAGGAAAGAGGAGGAAGTGGGCAAGTGAAAATGGAGGAGTTAAAGGTCGATTTGTATAGGCCAATAGATGAGAAAAAGAAAAAACTCTTTTATGCCCATTACAATGATTTTGGAAGTGATGGGCATGTGAAGTGCAATATCGAGGATTATCCCGGGAGTGCTTTGAAAATATGTTAACAATGGGCAGGTGACTCAATGACTCGGTGAGTTATTTTTTCTTTTTTTTCCACGAGGTATTGTATACTTATCATGTTGTTTTTATTTGATGCAGCATATTGATGAGGTATTGTCACTTATGAGGCTACGACAGAGCAGTAATGGTTATATTTTGTATTAGCACCGTGCCATCATTGATGTGGCCTTTGGCCAAAGGCTAGTAACTACATATGACACTTTAATAAAAAAGACCAATGGTGGAGGTGCAACAAGGGGAGGTAAGCGGAAAAGATTGGCCACATATGGCTTTAACGGTGTCTTTGTGATTTTCAGTTTGGTGAGAGGATGATGCAGTATGTACGAGGGAAAGACCAAATATGGCAACAGTTGGGCAAACGTTAAAAGAGTATATTGCATCATGAACATCAATGATATGCATTGGATAGTCGTCATTTGGGTACTAGAGGAGGGCTTGCTACAAATTCTTGATTGCAACCTGAGTATTTGTCGAGAAAGGCAACTGGAGACAGAGTTGCAGCCGCTGTGTATATTGTTCCCGTGGCTGTTGCGCAACAACGGGATGTTTCAACACTTAAGTGATGAACTACTGATGGGAAAATGGCCACTCAAGTGTCTTCTCGTCCCGATAAATTACTCAAGGTAAATTTTGTATAAAACTTACATAATACAATTGTTCTATAAGTTGATTCTAATACTAATGTCTTTCTCCTATTGTAGTGCTGATTGTCGGGCATATGCACTAAAATTTATAGAGTTCAACATGACTAACACCCCAATGGACAGGTTGAATGATGAAACAATGAGCAACTTTTGAGAGCGGTTGGCTGTTGACTGCTTCCATGGGCATATGGATCCCTTTTGGCTGACCAAAACACAATCCAAGTCATTATTGATGTTGCCATCAAAAGGTATAAAAGTTGGACTTAGAGTTTTGTAATTTATGTGAAATGCATTTCTTATTGTGTTGTCTTGAATAATTGGATTGTCTTGAATTGGATCAGCTGGTGTTATTAGGCGTCAGGTTATTGATACTTGGGTTGTGGTGTTGTGTATGTTTTGTGGCCAAGGCCAAGGCTGGATAATGTTGGAAGGGGTGTTGTAGAAGAAGGCAAAGAGGCTACTGATGCTGAAGGTGTGCTGGATAATTGTGGAGAATGGGGAAGTGGCTGAAGAGAATGATGAAGAGGAAGGATGGAGGCTGTCGGCGCTGCTTGTATTTTGGGTGTATATAGGACATTTATTTGTTGTATATAATGTTGTAATTTAATGTAATTGACACACTTCAGATTTGTACAAAAGCAATTTAGTATTTTTTTTCCTCTTTTGAGTTTGAGTTTATTTAGTATTATTGTTAAATGACATTAATGTGTGATGTAATTAGGTTGTCAAATTCAGGAGAAAAGATGAAATTAATATTTGTTAGTGATTTTAGTTTGTCAAAATTCAGGAGAAAAACTGAAAAAAATACGTGATGTCCATGATCACTTAAGCGACTATATATATCGCTTAAGCGATCAAGGGTTTTCTATACATGATCGCTTAAGCGAGATCGTAAATCGCTTAAGCGATCGTGTACCTGGGATAATCTTGATTCTGCCTTGGATTTGATTGCTTAAGTGATCGTAAATTGCTTAAGTGACCAGGGCTAAAAGTGAAGAATCGCTAAACGAGACCGTAAATAGCTTAAGCGATCGTGCACTTGGGATGATCTTGATTCTGCCTTGAACTTGATTGCTTAAGTGATTATAAATCGCTTAAGCGACCAAGGCTAAAAATGAAGAATCACTAAGCGAGACCGTAAATCACTTAAGCGATCGTGCACCTGGGATGATTTTGATTCTGCCTTGGACTTAATCGCTTAAGCGATCGTAAATTGCTTAAGCAACCAAGGCTAAAAGTGAAGAATCGCTTAAGTGAGACCCTAAATCGCTTAAGCGATCGTCTATCTGGGATGATCTTGATTTTGCCTTGGATTTAATCACTTAAGCAATCGTAAATCGTTAAGCGACCAAGGCTAAACGTGAAGAATCGCTTAAGCGATACATAAATCGCTTAAGTGATCGTATGTTAGTAAACGGTCCCGTATACGCAGCGGAAACAAAAAAATAATATAACAGGATCGTTTACATGAGCCAAGATCAAGGGTATGATTTTAACAATTTATATTAAATAAAATCTGCATAAATATACAACATGAGTTAAGAGAAACAAACGCACGTTGAAGGCTCCTCCAAATTTGTCGTCGAACGTTTTGCTACCGATCCAAGTGTAGGATCGAACCTGCGTAGTCCACACGAAGACAATCTCAAAAGAACCAAAGAGGGATTTGCTAGATCCTCTTTGGCTTCAAGATTAAGAAGAAAAGAAAAATCAATTGAATTGATTTTTAGGCTTAAGATGTTACTGCCGTGGGAGAAGCAAAAGGGCTGCTGTGTGTATTTTGGTTTTACAAAAAAAACTCTTTATTAAAATCACACACACTTTTCCTTTTATACTTAAAAATAATTTGCCCTAATCCCATACGGAATAGGCTTGGGCTCCAACCCAAACGCCCCATGTTGCCAAACACTCCCAATTTGATTTATTTTAATTTCCATCATTATCTCAATTAAAATCAATTAATATATATATTTAAATATATATTAACATTTAACAATAATGATAATATATTTAAATATGTGCGAACACACATTTAAACGTAATTTCACTTATTTAATTTTTCTAACAAATTAAATAAAGGCTACGACCTCAGCAAATTTAATTGCACTGTGAAATTACCAAAATACCCTTTCGCCTTAAAAGACGAAAACGCCCTTCTTTCTTCTTGCATCTTAAATTGTCTTCTATGTGTGTGACCCTTAGGCTCCTCATCATATCGGCAGTGTATAGTATTGCGATTAACACCAATTAATCGTCTCACTAATACACAGACCAAGATTGGCCCCTAGCAAGGCATCATGGCCACCCGATAGATTCGGATTCAGCAAAGTAGCTACCTGTCAACGATATGGTTACCGTGCAATTCGATCCTTTCATCATACGTTATCTCGACGAGACGAAGGCATAGAAATAGTGTCAACCTTCGGTTACTCTCGATATTATTTATTCAGTTTCTGGACCAATGACCCGTATTATAAACTGGATAGAGCAACAACTCAATCCCACTGTGGCCACAGTTTTAGTGTCATTGCCATATACTGAATTGCGCCGTGAGATAACTTTCTCCCGTACCCGGGAGTGATAAATCCTCTGTCAATCCACCATAGTCTTGATACACTCCTTGATGCAGCCAATCACCACCGTATTGACAGCTCTGAAAAGAACTGCGTTAGGCTAGTGTCAAACTACACCAATCGGTGCACAAGGCGCTCCGGTGATCTCAAGTCTAAGGATCACATGCACCACCATTCGTTAGAGGATTTGTTCCATAGACACTGGGGTTACCATCCATATGGAATCCTCTGGTGGGTCAGTCCAGTGAACTTGCTGTGGTGTAATCGCCTACAACAAACACCCATGTGTTGCACCAGGTTGTCACCAAACAACCTTGACAAGTGAGATCAGTCACTGTCTTTCGACAGGGTCGTTCAACACTATGATAGCCTTACCGTATTATCTGTGCCCTTAGTTCAGAATAATACTGGGGCTACGGACGTTTCTAGAATGGCCACCATATGTGCTCATAGGGTTCTCACTATCAAGATTTGAAACACTTGATACCCTCGTCACGGCTCTACCATTCTAAGGACATATATCAATACATATTGCAATAATAATGATTTACGCGATATAGAATAAAATGCCTTTTATTGATTAATGAACATTATTACAAAGAGTCAATTCTACAATAATTGATTGGCTCTAGGGCATCTACTCTAACATCGTACATCTAGGATGATCTTTATTCTGCCTTGGACTTGATCGCTTAAGTGATCATCAATCGCTTAAACGATCGTACATCTGGGATAATCTTGATTCTGCCTTGGATTTGATCGTTTAAGCGATCGTAAATCGAATTAGCGACCAAGGCTAAAAGTGAAGAATCGTTTAAGCGATTTATCACTTAAGCGATCGTGGATCTGGGATGATCTTGATTCTACCTTAGACTTGATCACTTAAGCGATCGTAAATCGCTTAATCAACCAAGGCTAAAAGTGAAGAATCGCTTAAATGATGTTGATTCTGCCTTGGACTTGATCGCTTAAGCGACCAAGTGTAAAAGTGAAGAATCATTTAAGCAAGAGACCTTAATTCGCTTAAGCGATCGTGCACCTAGGGTGACTTCATTTTGCCTTGGACTTGATTGCTTAAGCGATCATGTATCATTTAAGCGACCAAGGGTAAAAGTGAAGAATCGCTTAAGTGATCTTGATTCTAGCTTGTACGTGATCACTGAAACGACTAAAGCTAAATATACTAGATCGCTTAAGCGAGACCTGAAATCGCTTAAGCGATCTAGTATATTCAGATGATCTTTATTATGCCTTTCACAAGATTGCTTAAGCGACTTATATTATCACTTCAACGACGAAAGCTTATAAACACTGGATCGCTTAAGCAATCCCTTTTTTTTTTTTTTGGAATAGGTTGTCAACTCCATATTAAATGACGTTAATGTTAACTTCGGATGTTCACAACATCACATGATTTTTAACGTTAATGTTAAACAACATCGGTTATTAACACATATTAAGGCCAATTAAGAAGGATTATTTACAACATAATTCCATCAACACATATTAAGATTATAACCGTATGATATATGGATGAATGTCATAGCGCACTAGTGTGACACGTTAGTAGAAACGTACCTCGTTTCACAAATATGGATAGTGTATCTGAGAATGATTATAGTGCTTTTTTTACTTACCAAAATGCAGTCAAATCTTGTATAATATGGGGGAATAGATTGAAATAAGCTTGAATTTTGATTATACGATTAGTTTAGTGGACCATTATCTATTTTGTATCAACTGATTTGATTATTTATATCACTTAATCCATTTTTTTTAAATTATATTTTAATTAAACTAATTTTTTAACGTGTGTAGATAAACGTGGAAAAGAAATATTAAAGTATAGAATGATTCTATATAATACAAATTTTAATGTTTTTAAAGTACCAAAGTAAATTAGTCTTGATCGCTTAAGCGATATATTATTTCGCTTAAGCGATGTATGTTATCACTTAAGCAATCTTGTCAAATGCAGTATAAAGATCATCCGAATATACTGGATCGCTTAAGTAATTTCAGGTATCGCTTAAGTGATCCTATATATTTAGCCGTAGTCGTTTAAGCAATTCACAGTCGCTTAAGCGATCACGTACAAGCTAGAATCAAGATCACTTAAGCGACTCTTCACTTTTACCCTTAGTCGCTTAAGCAATCAAGTCTAAGGTAGAATCAAGTCACCTCAGATGCACGATCGCTTAAGCGATTTAAATTCTTGTTTAAGCGATTCTTCACTTTTAGCCTTAGTCGATTAAGCGATTCAGGATTGCTTAAGTGATCAAGTCCAAGGCAGAATCAAGATCATCCTAGATGCACAAGCGCTTAAGCGATTTATGTATTGCTTAAGTGATTCTTCACTTTTAGCCTAGGTCACTTAAGTGATTCAGGATCACTTAACCGATCAAGTGCAAGGCAGAATCAAGATCATCCTCGATGCACGATCGCTTAAGTAATTTATGTATCGCGTAAGCGATTCTTCACTTTTAGCCTTGGTCGCTTAAGTGATTTACAATCACTTAAGTGATCAAGTCCAAGGCAGAATCAAGATCATCCCAGATGTATGATCGCTTAAGCGATTTATGTATCGCTTAAGCAATTCTTCACGTTTAGCCTTGGTCACTTAAGTGATCAAGTTCAAGGCAGAATCAAGATCATCCCAGGTGCATGATCACTTAAGCGATTCTTCACTTTTAGTCTTGGTCGCTTAAGCGATTTACAATCGCTTAAGTGATCAAGTCTAAGGCAGAATCAAAATCATCCCAAGTGCATGATCGCTTAAGCGATTTACGGTCTCGCTTAAGCGATCATGTATAGAAAACCCTTGATCACTTAAGCGATATATATAGTCGCTTAAACGATCATGGGCAACACGTATTTTTTCCAGCTTTTTTCCTGAATTTTGACAAACTAAAATCACCAACACATATTAATTCCGTCTTTTCTCCTGAATTTGACAACCTAATTGCATCAACACATTAATGCCATTTAACAAGAATATTAAATAAACTCAAACTCAAAAGAGGGAAAGAAATACTAAATTGCTTTTGTACAAATCTGAAATGTGTCAATTACTTTAAATTACAACATTATATACAACAAATAAATATCCTATATACACCCAAAATAAAAGCAGCGCCGACAGCCTCCATCCCACCTCTTCATCATTCTCTTCAGCCACTTTCCCATCCTCCACAATTATCTAGCACACCTTCAGCATTAGCAGTAGCCTCTTCGTCTTCTTCTATAGCATCTCTTCCAACATTATTCAACCTTGGCCTTGGCCACAAAGCATACATAACACCACAACCTAAGTATCAACATCTTGACGCCTAATAACATCAGTTGATCTAATTCAAGACAACCCAATAAGAAATGTATTTCACATAAACTACAAACTCTAAGTCCAACTTCCATACCTGATCTTATCTATAGATCTTACGGAAGGTTGTTGCTTTCTTGCATCTGATCGATTTGAACCTAATTTTTTAGGTCTGCATATGATTAATTACTTCTCTTGTGGCCAGGTTGCTTGCAAATAGAGCACTTATTCATCCTTTGGGGAGCCTCACAAGGTGATGGAATACGCTAAACTCTTTTTCTCCCTTTTTCTGTCTTCTTGAATGGCGGATCGATGATAATGTCAACCAACTCTAGCGGCACCACCCACTGCTCTTCTAGAGGAATTGAATATATCATTTCTGAAAAAGCTAGCATGTAGTGGTTTGCCATATAGAGAGGGGATCAAAGTTCCATGTAAATTCTTGAACCAAAATTCGGCTTTTGTTGGTGTTTCTGTGATGCTAGTGCATGAGGACAAGGTAAACATTGAATGTCAAGCACAATACAGCTACAAGTTTTACGAATAAGGTTAACTAGGGCATCCGAACCATAGCCGCGCACGGTGAACTCTTGATCATTGAGAGGATAGGCAAACAGTGCATTTGACAGTTCCATACGTTCTCGCAATAATTTTTCAGCTAACGGAACAAGGGTTGTGGTAAAATTATCTGACTCCGTACGACGCTCATGGAATCATCGTGACAATATCCTCTGGATTGCATAAAAAAGGGCAACAATTGGAAACTCTTTTTCTATTAACAACTTCAAATTTATAGACTCGGCTATGTTCATGGTAATGACATCAAACCTTCTTCCATGAAAGTAAGCTTTACTCCATCACTCGAAACCAACATCATGCTCAAGATACTTAACAATTCTAGCATCCTTGATTTGGATTTGCCACAAGTGCTCCTCAAACTCATCAACTCAATAAGTTTTTGCTATCATGTAGTATGTCTGAAGGAGGCCAGCACACTTAAACTTTTGTTTTATGTTCTCGCCAAGGTGCCTCATACAGAATCCGTGATGTGCTTGAGGGTAAATAGTGGCAATCCTCTTCTTTATAGAGTTGTGCCTATTGGATATTATGCACAACTATGCATTGTTAGACACTATCGTAAGTAATTGCTAGAAAAACCAAGTCCACGACTTGCCTTTCTCAGAATCAACCACACACCATGCAACGGGATATGTGTGATTCTTGCTGTCCTGTGCAGTGGCCACCAACAATGTACTTCCATACTTTCCTGTAAAAAAGTAATCATCAACAGCCAACATTTTTCTCATGTTTACAAAACCCCTTATAGCAGCACCGTAAGCAACAGAAAAATATTTAAACCTCATATTCTTATCCTATTTCAAAGTCGTCTTACTACCTTGGTTTGTTAACTCAAGCATATAATGGTACCTTTCTAATATTGCGTACTTGTGCTCTGGCATGCCCCTTACAAAATCTTGTGCATGTTGTCTCCCTTTCCAGCATTTTCAGTAACTAACATCATATCCCAAATCTGTGCGCACAAGTCTTTGAATGTCCTTAGAAGATGGACCTTTCCCTTCAACAAACTGACTTTTGATAAATTGTCCAATAACATCAGTGGAGGCTTGTCGATGCTTGCTTAAAATATGTCCCAACCCACATGTGTGCTCACGGGTATATGTGCTAACAATAAATTTTTTGGACTTCGCCAACCTTCTACAATAAACCTGCCACTTGCACTTTCGGTCATGACATACAACCGTCACTATCGATGAATTAGATTTTTTTGTGATGAACTCAAAATTACCTCTTACGGCAACAAGTTTTAGCTTCCTCACCACTTCCTCATTGTTTTCAAATAAATAACATACGCGCAAGTCCAATCCATCAGTAAAAACGTGAGCTGATTTACTACTACTCGCAATTACCACCTCTGAACCTGTATAGACGACCATAGTGTTCTTTTCCTTACAAACTACACCTTTTGTATAATCTGTATTTATAGGATTCTTTACATCTGCGGGAACATGTACGTGGTCCTCCTCGTCCACATTTTCATTCTGCCCCACACGAACAACTTCTTTTACAGTGTCCTCCTCACCACCCAAATCACCGTCTACCCTTGATTTTCAACAAAGAAATCAATGCCCTCGTAGTTAAAATTAAAACCAGCATTCTCCCCCCTCAAATCACCACTTACTCTTGAACTAACTTCCAAAGCTTTATCCACAACTGAAACTGTTAAAATCGGCCTCGAACCATTATCGCCCACATCAGGCATAAATAACTTCACATCTTCATCAGACATTAATACAACAGGGGGTACCTTAAAATTTCAAAGACCTTTGCTTAAAACATACTTCACAACTATATCACTACGTAAACAACTCAACCCACCTCTTCTAATGATTTCTTCAATCAACTCATTAAAACTAACTTTTGTACTCACAACAATTGCTTTAACTTGTTTGCTCTTCCCAATCCACTTCCAACAACTTTCTTCCTCCACCCACTCACCAAAATATTCAACACTCAAAACCACTTGTCTCATGTTTAATAATAGTCAAGTACCAATAATGCAAGAAAACAAAAATTATTAATCTATATATTAAGGGTTGACAAATTTTAAAAAGCATCTCCAAAGTCGCTTAAGCGATGTGGTGTATCGCTTAAGCGATTTGGTATATCGCCTACTGGATCACTTAAGCGATCAAGTATATCGCTTAAGCAATCTGGTATAAATTAGCCTGATCGCTTCGTTTAAGTGATATGCTGCCATATACCAAACTTATAGTAGATTGCTTAAGCGATCTTCTACCATAAACCTGATTGCTTAAACGATCTACCATCTACTGCATTAAACCAGACATACCATATCACTTAAGCAATACACAAGATCACTTAAGCGATCCATAACACATTTTCAGTCATCTCCACCTACAATCGGTGCTACCACCCTCAGCTACCCACAATGCAAGAAAATATTCAACAAATTTCACTCCTTTGAACTTGCATTACATCAAACACAACCCAACAACCTAAACAACTAAATTAAAATCATAACCCAAACCTAATCCATCATTAAATTTTTGTAAATCAAAATTTAAAATGCAAAGAGGAGATCCACAAACCTGGACGAAATGTCAGGAGGAGGAGGAGGGGGATCTTTGACGGAGAAGATGTTAATGGTGAAGGAAGAAGAAGATGTAGACGAAGAAGAAGATGGAGAGGAAGAAGAAGATGTAGACAAAGCTTAGAAGAAACAGCAACCAGGAGAGGTGCATTAATGGCGGGAGGAAGAAGAAGAATGTGTTTGGGTTTGTTTGCAAGAATTTCGGCTTTTTGGGGACATATTATAATTTTTAAAAGATTACATAATACTTCATTGATCTTAATTAACCACTAATCATGTTTAATTAACCTTAATCAATAATAAGGCTATTTACTTAACACTTTAAAACTACATGACCTTTTAATTAAATTTGAACTTGATTTGGTCTTTTAATAAAATGCCCTAAGAAAAGAGAGACAAAAAGGAGAGGAGGAAGTGAAGGGAAAAAAAAAAAAAAAAGAATAGAAGAGAATGGATACAAAGAAAGAGATTTAAAAATTTAGATGGTATTACTATATTGTCCATTAGCAGACGGAAATCCTTAACAGAATATGACGGAAAGTATTTGTTTGTCATTTCCAAACCTTTTGGGTACCAGTTTGTCTTTATGGCTAACTTTGGATAGGTGTAAGTCGTTTGGCCTAATTTAGATTGTTGGTTCAATTCAACTTGAAAAGTTAGAAGGGTTTCAATTTAAGTTCATGAATATAATGAAACAAATTAAAAGCATTTGGTTACAATCTTATATTACTATGTTACTGTCTTTTATGTTACTCTCTAGTATTAGTATTGATGTAGTATATTTTAGACATGTCGGACTCATATCTATATTAAAAAAAAACTCCAATGAGATAGAATATATCATATTATCAGTATACTCATCAAATAAAATGATTATAGAAAAGTATTTATTTTTCTTTTGTTTATAACCAGGTGCAACCATACTTAGTTATAAAATTAATGCAAATCTATCATTACATTACACAATTGCCCTATCTCTCATCCAAAATTTTATTAAAGAAATAAGAGTAAACGACATCTACCCACCCAAGGTTTAGCGAATCTACAACTTTCCACCCATGGTTTCATAAATTCCAAATTCGCACCTTTAAATTAACATAAAACCGTTTAATATAATTGTCAAACGGTGTTTTAAGTCTTTTTATCCACAAATAATAAACGCTAGTCTCTCTTTTAATTGGTTGAATGTAAAGGTAGAACAAATGGGCCGGGTTAGGCAGGTCAACCCTAACCCAGCCCGCGTATACCCTGTCGGGCGGGTTGGTCCATCATAGGCCAACCCAGCAACCCGACGGGTTATATATATATATATATATATATAATATAAGATATATATATATATATATATTAAATATATATAATATATATATATATATATATATATATATATATAATATATATATATATATATATATATATATATTATTTATTTTAAACCCATCCAACCCGCCAGGTTGGGGGTTTTACCCAGTGGCTTGGACAAAAAAAATAAAAAAAAATAATTAATTTTTTTTTTGCAAACCCATTTACCTTGAAATATAGTCGTTTTATAGCAGTTAGAGTGGTCTTTTGGTCATTTTCTTTTCCCATTTTTTCTATAAATAGGGCCTAAATCTCATTTCCTCACATTCCAAATTCTCTCATTCTCTCTATTGAAATTCTCAATTATTCCTTTGTTGTCAATTTGCTGTCATTTTAATTTTTATTAGTTTTTGCAATTTTCAATTCATTTCCAAACTCCAATTCTCCTTCTTAATTATTCATTCTTACATCCAAATTTTTTTTTTTTTTTTTTTGAACTAGAATGGATAGATATTTTCACCCATCAATTTCGATGATGAAGGAAATTATCCTAGTCCCCGAATTTACTAACGTAAATGCAGCAAATTCAAATAGTCTCGCTTTCCATCCTCAGAATCCGATACACCTTAAATATCCCCCTTCCTTCCCATGCGCTACAACTTAGTGGTTCTAGAAGTCGTCCTCGTAATATCATCCTTGTCCAACTCCGTCTCAAGCAAAAATGGGTCATAACTGCAGTTGAAACTGATGACAGGCATATATCAGACGTTTGGGTGTATTTTGATAAGTTTTATGAGACAGAAAAGGAGAAGAAAGCAAGATGGAAATATTTATTGTAACGCCACTTGAGGTACGTAGTAGATTATGTTGTATGTTGTATGAATACTTACTGTTTTGCTCTTATTTGAGATGGTTATATGTTAATATTGTTTGGTTGGTCTTTGGTTGAATGGATGTATTGGGTTTGGTGAGTAATTGCCTTGGAATTGCTAAGACTTGAGGAATTTTGGAGTATAAGGCTTCGCCGGGGCGAAGAAGAAGCTTCGTCGCGGCGAAGAGGTGCTGCAGCCCACGGAGTAGCTACTGGAGTGTTTGCCGCGGCGACGGGCGGCCAAAAAAAGTTTATTGAGTTTTAGATATTTTCTTCCTTTGGGGCACAATGACCATTCTACCCTTAATTAGCAGGAAAAGTGGGGAGTGAAATGCAAGGAAATTTCATGGAGAATATGTTAGAATGGGGGTGTGAGTGTAAAGATTGAAAGGACAAAGATAGAATTTTCAAGAAAGAGCAAGGGCAATATGGGAATGAATGATTATCTTTTGAGCTAAAAAGGGGATAAACTTCATAAACCCTTCATTCATTCTTCTCCACCGCCTCTTTCATTCTCCATTCCCTCTCAATTCTTCTTTCAAGATTTCAAGGATTTTTTAGGGTTTTTAGTTGGTTTTTACTAGAGAATCAACCTAAGGCATCCTAAGGTAAGGATCCTTGCTTTAGATGTGAAATTGTGCATGTATTTGAGTATTGAAATCTCATGGTTTTATTGTTTAAAGGGTAGAAAAGAAACAAGTCTTGTAAAGGAAAGGAAGTGCTAGTGTGATCTCTTCTTTTCAAGGTAAGTAAATCCCAATCCAAGTTGATAATTGTGAAATCCCTTGAGTAGAGATTTATTTATGCATGATATATATTGTGTTAGTGAGAACTTGGGTTGAGATGAGTATTTATTTATTGTGGTTGTTAAATACATTTCAATTGAGGAGTGTGATGTGTGAGGAGAATGTAGTTTGGGATGAAATTGGAGGAGATTGAGAAATATTTTTGGAAGTGTTATGTTATAGCAGGAATTATTGCTTGGTGAGGGAGTTTTCTCCCATTTTGGATGGTTCAAGAGAGGGATAAACTTATAAATAAAGTGGAGTGCAGGTATGCACACTAGTTGTTTGATGAAATGCCTAAGAGAAGTATGAGCATGAATTGTGAACCTTAATTTTTTGCAACATTACATATTGGCATTTCCTAAGTGCATTAATAAACATGAACCATCCATATGCATTAATTGTACATTTGAGAAATAGTGTGAGAAAGACTAGAGAATTTTGTGACTAACCTACTCTAAGCATTAAGTTACACTATGATTAC
Source organism: Pistacia vera (assembly GCF_008641045.1). NCBI lineage: Eukaryota > Viridiplantae > Streptophyta > Magnoliopsida > Sapindales > Anacardiaceae > Pistacia > Pistacia vera. The sequence continues at coordinate 174,888 of NW_022196317.1, forward strand.
TAGTTTGAGAAAGAGTAGAGAATTGTGTGAATGAGCTACTCTAAGAGTAGAGAGAATGAGTAAAGCTAGGAGAACGGGTTAGTGCTTTGTGATCTCCACCTGATAGGTATGAGAACGGGTTGGTGCTTTGTGATCTCCACCCAATAGTAGAAACAGTAAGGGGTTGATGCTTTGTGATCTCCACCCGATAGTAGAAACAATAAAGGGTTGGTGCTTTGTGATCTCCACCCGAAAATCACGAAGAGTGGGTTGGTGCTGTGTGAACTCCACCCGGCCGTGCCTCCGGTAAGATGAGGCCGTGATATATAGCGGAAGTTAAGTAAGAGAGCTGGGTGAAAGAGAAAATAAATGAGATGAGAAAAAAAAAAAAAAAAAGGAAAGAATTAAGAGGAAAAGTTACAGGGACAGTCGAGTAGAGGATTTACTTACTGAACATTGTTTTGTGCTCACCCCGTTATTTTCTTTGTGGTTGCAGGTTCTAGGTGAGAACGCGGTTGGACAGGCGTCGGCAAGCGAGGAGCAATAGCTACACTGTCCACTGTTTTAATATCATTTTGTACATGATACTCTGTTTTGTATAAATAATGTTTATATGTAATAGAAGAGAATTTTGGGCCCATTTACTTATATATATTCTACGTGATATTTTTATGAATATCCGAGTATAAAGCAGTCATTACATTTATAAAGCTTATGCAGGTAATGGTATTAGTACGTTAAAAAGGTAAGCTAATAAACATATTACTCAACATGGAAATAGAGAAACCAATCAAACTCAAATAACTAATATGAGTACTACTTGGTGTTATAATTCAAATGTATATAGGGAACAATTAGCTTTATATATTACTGCAACTGATCAACCTATTAATATGGTTGAAGATAAATATTTTGAAAGATTTATTAAAAAATCATTTTTTTCAGGATTTAAAAGTTATTCTAAAACTGCAACTAGAAATGATTTAATAAAATTGTTTGCGAAAATGAAATTAGAATTAAAAAATAAAATACATAGCTGTCATGTTGGTGTGGCTCTAACCGTCGATATTTGGAGTGGTAGAGTTAAACAAGAATATATTTGTATGACTAGTCATTATTTTGATAACGAATGTAAATTAAATAAATCTTTATTGAGATTTAGATTAATAAATGTGGATCATAGTGGTCAACAAATTTATAATAAAATTGTTGAAGTTTTAGAAGATTATAATGTTGTTCACAAAGTGATAAGTTTAATTTTAGATAATGCAAGTGCTAATAGTAGAGCTATAAATTTTTTTAAAATAAATTTTTCTTTTTATGACAATTTGAAGTTTTTTCACCAACGTTGTGCATGTCACATTATTAATTTAATTGTGAAAAGTGGTATGAAAAAAATTAGAAATAATATTGATAGAATTAGGGATTCTTTAGCTTTGATTACTAGTAGTAATAGAAGAAATGCTGAATTTCAAGATGTTTGTATAAAATCAAATATGTCTTCTAGAACTTTTGCATTAAACATGTCTGTTAGATGGAATAGTACTTATTTAATGTTTGATTCATGTTTACCTTATGCAAATTTAATTAGTTATTTTGTAACAAATAATAGGGGTCCTCATTATTTGGTAAACAGTGATTGACATATAGCTCAAAAATTTCATTCTTTTCTTAAAATGTTATATCAATCCACTTTACAACTTTCTGATGTGTGTTATCCTACTAGTCCATTGGTAATACATACAATTATAAAAATTTCAGACTTATTTTAAAAAAAATAGAAACAATGAAATTTCAGCGGGACCAATAGAGGCCATGGAATTAAAATTTAAACAATATTGGAAACTCATTCATTTTTTTGTTGTTTAGTTGCCATATTTGATCCTAGAATTAAATTAGTGCGTTTAGAAAATGGTTTAGACACGTTAAGTGAAAATTTACGAGACGAAACATATGCCAATCAATTAGGAGAGATAAGAGATTCTTTTATAGAGGTATATTTGCAATATAAAAACAAGTATGTGAACAAGCGAAGAGGCGAAATACTCGAGCAAGTACCATCAGAAGAAACAAAAGAAGACTTCGACTCCTGGAGTGCACTTAATAGGCCAACGAGGACCCAAACCCGAAGCACAACCTCCTATTCAGAAGCATCAACAACGAATGTACTGTCCTCCATGCAGCTACAGAGTAATGAGCTTTACCAATATTTGAGAACCCCTGACGTGCTACCAGCAGATCCACAACAAAAAGCCAACTTTGATGTCTAAGAATATTGGAAAACCAGAAAATGTATTTTTCTGGTATTATCAAGACTTGCCTTGGATGTTTTCTCAGTTCCTGTCTCAACCGTCTCATCTGAACAAAACATTTAATACAAATGGAAGAATTTTAAATGAAAGGAGGACTAAACTTTCACAAAAAATGATTGAAGTCCTCACATGTCTTCAAAATTGGGAATGGTCGTGCCATCAGGATCAATACGAGGGTATCGACGATACTTTAATAAAATCATTTTAATTTTGTAATATAGATGATACATATGAGGGAGGTCCTAATCAACCCCCAAATTAGTTGTTTTGTAACTTTGTAATTTGTAAATTAATTGTTAATTATTACATTCTTTTTTCCTTACCTAGTTTTTGTCCCAATTAGGTTTTTCTTGGTAAGGTTTTAATAAGGCAATAATTGTTGTAATTTTTTATTTTATTTTTTGTAAATGAATAAATCTAATTTTTCTTATATTACAATTTAATTGTATTAAAATTGAATTAATATTTGAAATGTTAACAACAAAAATTAATTGAATTGAATTATTGATATTCGAAAAGTTAGTTTAAAAAAAAAAATTTAAAATATAAAAAATTCAAGGTCAACCCGCATCAAAACCCGTCGGGTTAGGGTTGGCAGGCCAGCTTGGGCCAACCCTTCTAGCCAAAAGACGGGTCTAACCCGGCCCGGTATGCCATTTTGCTTAACCCGCCACGGCTGGACGGGCGTGTTATTTTTCCACTTTCAGTTGAATGTCTGGCCGATTTCCGCCCACCCCCTGCGCTCCAGCGACCCAGATCTGTAGTTTCCAGGCGCTGCAGCGACAATTAAAGCTGACATTTGAGACGCTGCATTTAGTCAAACATTCTTAGAACTTATATCGTGGTATGGGAAGACTTTAAGAAGCAGATTGCTTAATAATTACTGGGGATTTTTTTTATGAAAAGTCATACTTCAACTGGAACGAGTATAATATTATACACAAACAATTATAGCCAATTTAGCTGGTTGCTACAAATTTGCTAAAGGTTATTATAATCAAGAAAACATGGTTTTCTGTGTTTTTGCTGCTTCTCTTGTTTCTATTTTTTGAAATCCGTTTCTCTAAAGGGTCTGATACAATCTCACCAAGCCAGACTCTTTCAGGAAAACAGACGTTAATCTCTGCGGGTGGAATATTTGAACTGGGTTTCTTCACTCCAGGGAACTCTCGCAACTACTATATTGGCATATGGTACAAATCATTTTCCCTTGCGCGATTGCCGCTTGTTTGGGTGGTCGTGGTTGCTAACTTGATGGTTTTGGGGGGGGAGATGGTGGTGAAGAAAGGCAGATTGCGGCGGATCTAGGGTCACAGGGGCGCGAGAGTCAGATTTCAATCTAGGGTTGAAGAAGAGGGTGTTATTTAAATAAATTTGAAAGTAATATGGTTATCTTTTAATTATACTGATTTTGGGGGTTAAAAAGAAATTATTAATTTATTTGTTAAGGGTAATTTGGTAGTAACACGTTTTATACCAAAAAAATCACTAATGGTATTAATCTATGGGTGAGAACCTGGAATTTATGGGTCCATTTAGATAGTTGAATAGGGTTATTATTACAAGGTAAAATTTAAAAATTAATTAAAAAAAACCTTATGTTTGCTAATTTAACTAAACACCCTAATATATAAAAATTTTATAAACTGACAAAAACACTCTCACCTACCCACAGTGCTAGATTCTGGCTACTACCGTCGGAATCTGACGTTACGACGCAAACCGATCGGATCTGGCCGGACGTGCGTCGTTCTGGCCAGATCCACCACGAATCTAGCTGGAAAATGCCAGATATGGTCGTCAACGGCTGCAAAAGGTCAAATCTGGCCGTTAGCGACAACCAAAGATATGGCGGTCAGATCTGGCCTTTTTCGACCAGATCCACTTTAGATCTGTTTGAAAAAGGCCAGATCGGCGAATTACCGGCCTGTTTCGGTAGTTTGTAAGCCATTGTGACAGATTCAAGCTACCATCGACGGTGGTTGCCGAAATCTAGCAACTATGGGTGGGTGGGGATATTTTTGTTAATTTTTAAACTTTTTTAATCTAGGGATGTTTAATGAAATTAATAAACTTAAAGGGTCTAAAGAATTAAAAAAATATAATAGTATTTCCTAAATAATTAAACAAACAGTTATTTTGGAAATAGGATTGGGAATAGGGTATGAAATAATTAACCAAACGGACCCTATAAAACCATACGTGGAACCTAGATTTTATGAAACCATGGGTTGGAACTGGTAGATTCATTAAACTTTGGGTGGGTAAATGTTGTTTACTCCAGAAATAAATTCACAAGGGGCGTTAACGGAGAATCACTAAAACCTATTAGGTCCCAACAGTAATAACAAAAATTAGGGGAAAACGTTAAATACACAAAATAAAGAGCGCCAAATGTAAAAACGAAAGATTATTAGAGTCCCTACAACAATATAGCATAATTTTAAAGTCGCCACCTTCTCTCCTCCCTCAAATTTATCGAATTTGCATCGAGACACCTCCCGATTTGCCCTACTCCGCCCCTGGTAAGATCACAAAACCCTTTAAACCTCTGCAAATTCCGATCTTTTTAGCCTTACTCATTTTTCATTTCGTTTTTATCAGTTTATCTTCATCTTCCGGTACAAAATGCTCATGCTTTGCGTATTTTTGCTGTAATTTTTAGCTTATTTCACATTTTATTCACTCATATCCAAATGGGTTTGTTGTTTGTTTTTACTTTCACTTATGTGATAATTTTTTTTAGTTAGGTTTAACTGTAAGTTATTTGTTTACTGTCGCTTTGCTTAGAAAATCTTCCAACTAAGGCAAAAATTAAACTTTTAGTTATAAAAAGAAAATACATTGTTAACCCTTAATTTGTTTTTACTCATTTATAAATGGGTTTTTTTTTTCGTTGTTTTTATTTTTATTTTTTTATTTTACACTTTCACTCGTGATATTTTACTGGGTAAGTTTGGCTGTGACCTGTTTGTTTACAGTCGCTTTGTCAAGAAAATTGTCTCGCAAAAATGAAAAACATTAAAATTCTAGTTATAAATAGAACATACATTGTTAACCCTTTAATGTGTTTTAAAAACCCCTTAAAATTTTTTTTTCATAAATTTTTTAAGTATGAAAAAGGTTGAAACTTGAATTACAGAAGACGAATTTTGGCAAGAAGGATAGAGACGAAGAGGGAAAGAAAAAATAGTTTTATTATTGTGCTATAGACAGTATCAGTCAAAATAAAGAAATTAGTTTTAGTGTTTAGGTTAATAAGTTTTTTTATCTGGTTTGCCTCGTTAGTTTTACTATTGCAGCTGTCGCCTTTAGATTAATTCAGTACACATTGAATCAACAGTTATTAGATTTCACAGTGTATTTTCTGTGCATTCACTGCAAATGGAAGAAGTTATTTTGAAACCTCTGTTGGAAGTAATAGATTTGGGACAAGAGAGTTTGCTTGTATTGTCTTGGCATCATTTGAATTGGTTGTCCAATGTTCAAGGCAATATATGGACCTTTCCTTGCAATGAAAAAAAAAATTATAATGCAATGGATATGCACAAAACAGTTATAATACTTTTCCAATGACATGTAGTATATGAATATGATATATAAAATCGTATTACTTTGGACAAGCTCAGTTTGCATTAACTCTTATGTATTCAGTATCAGGTTTAAATGATTAATTATCTATTTGGAGAGATTTATTACTTTTTACATACTGTCAGAGTAGAGACTGAGATTCATTTACTGTGGCCATTTTATTATTTTAGACAATATCACTTAATGTAGTTTATGTAGATTTCATTTATTCATTTGATTTATCTAGTTGAGCAGACTTTTAGTAGCTGAGATAACATATGCATAGCCAAATCTTGATAATACATGCCAGCTGGAATATTGGTCAATCAAAGTGCTTCGTTGTAATAGCTATGCTTTAATAGCTACAACTTATGAAGTAATCTTGTTTAAAAAGGAGAGGGCCATTTAGTATAACCTATATACTGTATATAGTTAAAATTTGAAGGCTTGTCTGGAATTTGAAAATGATTAAAATATAACCTAATGGTACCTGAGCAGCCCAATCTGTGTGTGCTTTTACACTTTCTATTATAATTTCAACCCTTACAGATCTGATGATATTTGGCAAAATATGATTAGTTAAGCCAGATGGTGGTGAATATTATAAATGTTATGTTGGAATTCAAAATTCAACTTCTTTGCTGATTTGCTGCCTGCATTTTTTCCATTAAGAGACTTCATTTTCTATTGAACTGTTGATTTTTGAGCATTGTAGTTTCTGGTACTTCTTTTACCTGCAAGTTTCCTCACATTCTCTATTTTTTCTGTTTTTACCCACTCTACCCTTTTGGGCCCTTTCACTGCATATTCTTTCTTTTCTTTCGTGTGCTAGAGAGTTGTCCTTTTGATCTAATTTTTATAAAATTTTGAGAGTTTGAATATCATATTAATATATTCAAAATTCTTTGAAATTATTGACTCATGATTATATTTTTAATGAAGGAATGATTTTGGTGGAAAATCACATGTGAACTCTGGACACAATATGGCTACAAAAGCACTTCCAGCAGGTCGTTTATCAAATGGAGAGGCTGAGAACAGTCTTCACAAAGAAGGTTTACAGAACCCACATCAAGAATTTAAAAGAAGACATGCAAATTTGGGCTCTGATGGCACCATTGCTACTCCTGATGCTGAAAATTGTACTGAGGTACAAATGGTATGAATTCAGCTGAGATGCAACTGAAGATGTAGATACGAACACTCAAGCAATGTTGTATTTGTATGTGAAACACTATATGTGTTACACATTAATAAATTTGATTGTCTGGAACTGTGATTTATGCCCAAGTTTTGAATATATTATGCATTATGTTATTTATCTGCAGAAGAAGGCAAGGGTACAGAGGGAAATGACTTTACAAGATATGTACAACCAAGACTCCTTTGATGACGACGATGAGGAAGACAGTGACTGGGAGCCCATGCAAAAGCATGTTGAGATTATGAAGTGGTTTTGTACCAACTGTACAATGGTCAACCTGGATGATATTGTGCATTGTGATGTATGTCTACCAGTATTATGCTTTTAGTGGAAATAAATTGATAATATTTGCAATTGGAAAAAAGAAAAAAAAAAAATCTGTATAACGCAATTCTGACGTTATTCTGCCATTTCATTTATCTGTTTCAAAGAATAATCGGGGCTCTGATTTGGTGCATTTCGTCCATGCAGATATGTGGGGAGCATAAAGAGTCTGGTATTCTAAGGCATGGATTTTTTGCTTCTCCTTTCCAAGATGGTCTTATGGATGTTGAATCAGAAGTTAAAGAGAAATATAAAGGTGGTTTGTTATTAGATTCTTTAGATATGGCTACTATTGTTAAGAAAACCTTTTGTCTTTTTTTTTTTTTTTTTTTGGGCTAAAAGTCTTCTGTATGGTATTTTCATTGTCATGTGGCCAAATCTTATTGAACCCAAATTTTTTTTATTGTTTTCTACCTTTTTATTTTTCTTCTTGAAATATGCCAATGAAGTTTCGTATTCAAATTATATAAATAGTTCTGGATTCTCTAGATAGGATATTGAAATTGCTTTATTGTGTTATGGGATTATTTATTTTGATTAGAAATAATGGTGTTTGTGGTTAATCATGTTGAGGGGGCATCATTTCTGTGTGGACCCTGAGCATGTTTCATTATGACTGAAGCACCGTGGGTCAACCATCTGGCATATTTTGTGTAGTAGTGGAAAAATAGAAGCTTGCACGTGTTGGCCTAATCTGTGGAATTTATCATTTACTTGTTGAGTATTAAGCCCTTATAGAGGCTATTGCAATTTTTCATCTATAATGGCCTTAGTCATTGCTTGACTATCATCAGTTTTTCATTGAACAGGACGCTCTCATTTCAAAACCAGAGTCTTTTATGCTGCACACGTCCTATGAAGCAGCTTTGATTTAATTAAATTATCTTTTTTTTTTTTTTGCGGGGGGGGACTCTGCTTAGAGCATTTAAGGTGTTGTTATCAAAGTTAAGAATACGGAAATCAGGTTTCTACTTTTCTAACCAGTATAGGCATTCAAGCCTCCATTGCTAAACCGTAAAACATCCCTTAGGTCACAGGTTTTCTAACCAGTATAGGCATTCAATTTTAAACATCTGAAATAAGTGATTGCAGTGCTATAACATTTTCTCTTACTACTACACAGACAAAATACTCGCTCGGACATAATCTACTTCATGTTCTTGCTTATAAGTTGACAATACTTTCAATCTGTTATCCAAGTTTGAAGATGGTTATCATTCTCACATATCCACCATTTGAGTATTGAACAAGTATTCCAATAATTACATATTCTATTTGACCAATGGACGAATATGCAAGCTGACGTTTCATGCTTCTTTGAGTAATAACAACGAGATTCCCTAGTATTTCGAGTGACTATATTTCTCTTTAGATATTAAGCTAATGCTATCAATATGGAATTTATCTGATCAGATATTGACTTAATATGTTGTCATATTTTATTATCCTGTGTTGATATTATGGTTTTCAACATTCTCAGTTTCTCTTTCCTTCCTCACCATGAACAAGGATATTAATATTATCCACTGGTATAATTGACATACTGCTGCCGTACTTTTTTTTTCTTTGTCTTTCCAGAATTGCGCTCAGGAGTTTCAGTCTCCAGCAGTTGCACGGCAATAGGTTTTGATGAGAGAATGTTGCTGCACTCAGAAGTATGGTTTTGTGGCTCAACATGCTTTGTTAAAACGTCTAATTGAATTGGGATTGACATGGAATTACGGTTTTTATGTAATAATATGTATGTGCATGAACATTGCAGATGATAAGTTTTGGCGGCCAAAAATTCTAAATATGGAATGATAGAATTTAATTTTTAAATCCCATATTTATTTGTATCAAAATATTTTTAATAACCTTTTCTGATGAAAATGGTAAGTTCCATAAATGGTAGCTTTCAATCTAGTGGATTCGCAATCATTGGTGGGATTCCGTCTTTTTTTTTCTCCTTGAATGGTAATGCACATTCGTTTCATGAACTTGAGATCTACAAAACTAATTCCATGGTAAATTGGTATATGGAAAAATAAAACATTTTAGAGTTCTAGAAATGCATATTATATTCAATTTCATAGTTTACATTTATTAGTATTTTGAACCTTTAAAATTTATGATACCCCATATTCTGTTTATCCATCTTTGTAAGTGGCTGGAAATTGCCTCTCTTTTAACTTTTTTCTCTTCATTTTTTTAAATATTTAAATATTTACACTCTGATCTTCTTGTTGCTTTGCTAGAGTAGGTTGAGATGAAGTCACATCCACATCCTGAAAGAGCAGACCGTCTTCGAGCTATTGCTGCTAGCCTGGCTACTGCTGGTATTTTCTTTGAAGCAAATCTATTTTATGTTAGGGAATTGATTATTGTTGAACTGGTTATCTCACCTCTTCCACTGCTTTCTGCTAATCCTTATTTCAAGTAAACATATTGACAAGCTTCAACCTCTGCAGGTATATTTCCTGGAAGATGCTATCCGATACCTGCAAGAGAAATAACGCGAGAAGAACTTAAGATGGTGAGTGGCCAATTATTAACTCAAATGGCATACTAAGGCTCTGTTGGGTATGCTTAGCCTTTACTGATATTGTTTTAGGGGTTTATGATCTGAAATCATTAAGCAGAAATGTATGGTAATGAGAGTGAGTTTGTCAGTTAGTGATATTCTGGATTGTGGCATGTCGTAGATACAATTGCAATAGCAAGTAAGGTTTTCTGTCTGTGTATTTTGTTCGAGCTGTGGTGCCATGAGAATATGTTACTTTGGTGGTCAACTTGACCATTTTATTTTCTATTCTTTTTCAAGTAGAAATATTTTATTTCTTGGGTGATAAATTTATAATATTTCTGATTTTTTAATTTGGGAATCCATAGGTTCATTCCATGGAGCAGATTGAAGCAGTTGAACTTACAAGTCATATATATGCTAGGTTTGTCAATTGACCATCTTTTATTAATCGCACTCATTGTCTTTCTTTCTCTTTCCTTCACTCAAATAAAACTGTGATCTGCTAGTAACTGTTGTTCATAATGGAAATTGATGCTTGATAGAGAAAGTTTGGTTGGCTTAGTTTTTGTAATAAGAACTTTAAGGTGGTGGATTATATCCATCTAAACTTGAAAAGATAATTAAAGTTACTGATAACTGATTCAGAGAGCTAGTCAATTGTGGTCAGTTTGTACATGTTCCACATTGTAGAAAGTATATTATATAGGTTGAGGGCATCTGTTTATATGTCTAAAAGGTTGGGGGCAATATAAATCTATTTCTAATTCAGTGGGGAGTTTAGACCTGAAGAGGAGGCGGTCAAATCTGATCTAATTTTGCCTTGTAAGATGAGGCAGTCATTTTTTAAATTGTAGTCCTTGGAATGGGTGAAGGGGAACAAGCGATGCCAGTATGATTTTATAGTGGTGAGTATCTCTCATTAGGTAGTTACTATCAAAGAGTTAGTTTGCGATAAAATTTTTTGAATTGCACAATCCCATTCCTTGATGTTGCAGTCTAGTGATCCAGGATTGAAGACTTTGAGGAAATGAGATTGGTTCCTTGGCTAACTGGCTATTCTTGATTGACAGTTACTTTACTCCTGACACATATGCTAATGAGCATTCAGCGCGTGCTGCTAGGCTTGCAGCAGGATTGTGTGCAGATCTTGCTGCAGCAATTTTTTCTGGACGTGCCAAAAATGGATTTGCTCTGGTATGAATAGTTATAGTTTGTATATATGTTGGAATCCTTACCGAATCTAGTGTTAATATTTTCTGTAAAATATTTTAATTTGTCAGGTTCGGCCCCCAGGTCATCATGCTGGTGTAAGACAGGCCATGGGATTCTGCCTCCACAATAATGCAGCAATTGCTGCATTAGCAGCTCAGGCTGCAGGGGCAAAGAAGGTTCTTATTGTTGATTGGGTAATTTTCTTCCTAGGTACTCTTGATGCTAGATTTGCTTTTATTGAAAAACCATTTTAGTCCAAAAAAAATTTAAATAGATCAAGTAGGGTTCAATAATAATATTTAAACTCTTAACATGCCTATCATGTGCAAGCCAGCTTTAATTAACATGCTTTTCATGGCTCAGGTAGAAAAAACTTTCTAATATAAACACAGACATAACTTATAATCTAATTAATATACCAAGGAGATTCACATATATGACCTCATAATCAACCTGCCCCTGACACCTACTGAGAAATCAATAATCCCAGAAGTTTAAGATGATAGGTAAGTGTTTAACAATATTGTTTAATTTGACAACACTTTACATGTCTCAAGGAGCATAATGTTGCAATCTCTTATCCATTGAAATATGTTGGAGGTTTATAGAGCTATGTGTGCATCATCACCTAGACTAGTCTTTTGGGCTAGTGTCTAGCTTATAATACAGCAGTATGAGAGTGAGTCCAGAGTGTTATCTGCTTTTTGGTCTTCTCATTTAAATGCCAAGGGCTTGAAAGGTTTTCAGGTGGGTAGGATGGGGTGAGACATGAAGAGTACGTTACATGATTGGGTGGTAGAATGTTTATCTCATATTAGGTAGAAATGTGTTAGATTTTGGGCTTAATAGGGTAAATGTTTAATATCACCTAATGTGCTAGTCTTTTCTGTTGATGGCAATGGCTCAGGTTGTAGTAACTTGTTCCAAGAGGCATGAGAATAAGAGAGAAAACCATAAGAAAGTACAAAGATATGCTAGGTGCTTTGGGACTTTCAAATAATTTTGTTTTCCTGATTACTGCAGGACGTTCATCATGGAAATGGTACTCAAGAAATATTTGAGCAGAATAAATCGGTATGTTCCATGATAATGAAATACTAATATCAGAATGGATTGTTTTTTTAAGTGTACTACCCTTTTCCATTGAATGTTTTAGTTGGTAAATGTGGAGTGGTTTTGGCTGTGCCAATTTTGTGGTTGGGATAATGAAGAATTAATTTTAATACTGTACTCTCTAGCTTGTAGAATTTTTTTTAACATTGGGCTACTGAAACCAACATGTAATTTCTATATACATTGTTGAGGTTCATAAATACTTTTCTTTTTCCTCAAATTCTGGTAAGGAATAATATGAAAAAAATTAGTGTACTGTAAGCCTTTGAGTGTTGTACTGGACTTATCCTCTCCTTCCTTTTTAACCTTTGCAATGGAATGATTCCAGCTATTGTTGTTTTGGTTCAAATTTTCACTGCTAATCCTTGGACCCATTTATAGGTTTTGTATATATCTTTACACAGACATGAGGGAGGAAAGTTTTATCCTGGTACTGGAGCTGCTGATGAGGTACTTGGTTGCTTACACAATTTTTTTTAGGCAAAATTAAAATGAAAAATCAGATAAAATGCACATTTTTATTTGTTGTTATTTGAACTACATTTTTATTTGATGATGTTATTTCTGAAGGTTGGTATTCAGGGTGCTGAAGGATACTGTGTGAACATTCCGTGGAGTCGGGGTGGAGTTGGAGATAATGATTATGTTTTTGCATTTCAGAATGTTGTTCTTCCCATAGGTTACTATCTGTATTTTATATATTTTTTTTTTTTTTGGTCAATTAAAGAAGAGATGTTCAAATTAGTATCTGTACTGTGGTTTCTCCACTCTTAAGGAACCATTATTAAAGTGGTATTTGCATGTCATCTGATTATCTTAGTGTATGGTATTGAAGAAATTTGTGTTTCAGCAGTGCCAATATTGGCCAACTGCTTATTATCATGGCTCACCAATGGTCAATTAATGGCCTTAAGGAAAAAGTATGAAGGAATATTGTTTGATATCATTGTTGTCGAGTAAAAATCTGTTAGTCAGGACTGAAAAGTGCTTTTCTGTTGCTTTTCCCTTGAGTTCATGAACACTTTTGTTAGAGGCAAGAAAGCAGAAGTCTTGGATATAGAGCTTTACTGGGATCTTTTGTTTGATTTGGAATGTGAGAAACAGTAGGTTTTTTGAAGCTAAGGGAGTGGAAAACATCAGTTTTTTGTGGGAGAGAGTTTGGTTTTTACCTTCTTCATACATCTGAATCTAATCTTGTGATGCCCATGTATTGACTTATGTGTGAGATTCTAAATATAGGTTTCAACTTATAACTGCTGCTGGTTTAGGAGAAAGCAGTTTGAATGGAAGAGTGTTGGTGGCTGTGCATAATGTTTACACTAATCTGTATGTATATTACTGGTGATCATTGGCTTAGCTTGTTGTATACTTGTAAAGCGAAAGGCAGATTCTGACCTTGTGGTGTTAGATATTTGAAATATGTTGCAGGTGCAGTTCTCTGCACTTTATTTACTTCAAATCAAATTTAATGATTCTCCAACCACATTTAATTGCAGCTTCTGAGTTTGCTCCTGATTTCACAATCATATCAGCTGGATTTGATGCTGCCAGGGGTGATCCACTGGGTTGCTGTGATGTAAGGATTTATCTGTCTAACTCTGTCCTTATCATTCCATTTTAGACCATTCAGTTATGTATCACTACTAGCTATGCTGTTGTTTCTGCTGTGCTTTTTGTGAAACTGTTCATTAAACTTTCTAAAAGGTCTAGAAAGATTAGGCAGCTCCTATTGTATTTCCCTTTTAATTGTCTTTCGCTGTTTAGAATGCCCGTAATTGAAGAAAACTTTGAATTCAATGCCTTAAAAATTCACTAGCACACAGAACTTGAAAAAGTAATTGGTTTGTGTGAGTCTGTTGTTTTTTTGGATGTCTGCATCTATAGTTTCCAAATTACCTCCATTTAAAATTTTTGATTTTGTATTTTACATAATTGTGTTGTAGGTCACTCCTGCTGGCTATGCCCAGATGACACATATGTTGAACGTTCTCTCTGGTGGCAAGTTGCTTGTTATTCTAGAGGGCGGGTTTGTAGTTTTCTCCATCTTTGGTTCTACCTCTTTATCATTAACTTAAGTGGAGTTAACATAAATATATGTACCTTTGATTTGTGGATTTACTAATAACAATGTTTATTGGCAGCTACAATCTCCGGTCAATATCATCTTCTGCTACTTCAGTGATTAAGGTCAATGTTTTTCCCAATACCTGAAAATAAACATAGTTTGAAGTAGATAGATTTTCACTTGGATATCTTGCAACCTTCTATTGCCAACTCAAAATCTTTCACTTCACCAGATTTTTTTTTTTTCTTTTTTTTTTGTATTCCTTTTTAAGCGAATGTCACTTAATAGGTTGGGGACTATATGAGAAGTTAGTGTATTTGAAATAACATGTGCTATGCAGATAACTTGTTCCGCTATTCCAAAGCAATAGTGTTTTTCCTGTCTTGGGAATACACGAGTTTTGTCATACTTTCTGTTCACTGATGCGAGTGTCTCTAGTTCGTGATTTCTTTCATAATGCTATATATATTTTTTTTTGACATGATGACTTGGTAATAAAGGTACTGCTGGGTGAAAATCCTGGATGCGAATTGCACCACTGTGCTCCTTCTAAAGCTGGCCTACAAACGGTTCTGGAAGTTCTGAAGATTCAGATGAACTTCTGGCCTACTCTGGCACCACACTTTACAAAATTGCAGTCACAATGGGAAATATATGCTTCTAAAAGCAAAAGTAAGGAATTTGTTTTCAAGCTTCTCTCGTCATTTATGTGTTTACAGTCCAAGTTTAGTTTGTATTCTTGTTTTATACCTTTCATTTTGTTGGATCCCTTACATATGATTCCTTGGCTTGCAGAAAAACAAATTAAAAAGGTACGGCGGGCTGAAGCACCAATATGGTGGAAATGGGGTAGAAAAAGGTTATTGTACAATATTCTTAAAGGGCATCTTCGTGTAAAATCCAAGGGATATTAACTGACTTGAGGTTGTCATCTTCATGTATCCCTTTTATCCTGTAATTTTGTGCATTTTGTATACCAGTTAGGTTCGCCATGATGTTTTAGTGGCATAGGATTTCTTCATGCATCAGTTTGAGAACAACCGTTGTTTTGATCTTTTATTAAATCCTATTGTGACTTGGACGAGAAGTTGAGGAAATCCCTTGGCCTTTACTCTTTTCTGCTCACTGGTTGAAGGTTTCATATCATTACTTATTGATGTCTGTAAGTCCCTAGTTGTGTAAAATTTTTCTCAACGACCTGCATCTCATGATTCTCAATTCCCGTAATGTTGATGTCAGCTGGAATTTCGGTAACTCATTTGATTAGATTTTGATGTCCATCCGCATTAGATTTTTCATTAATGTGTTCCTTCGATTCTGAATTTTGAAAAAGGAGCATGCAATAAATTTACAAACTCTAAGAGACTGCCTTGGCTTGAGTACATTATGAACAAACTTTAATTAGATAGACTGTTTTATTAAAGATTATTTGAAACTTAAAAAAAAGAAAAAAAAAAAAAAATCTATAGCTTCTAATTATGAACGAATTTCAAGCTCCCACGAATTTTCAATACTTTTCTCTTAGTTTCACTTTCACCAACCTCCTCCAAAACTAAAACTGCAAACTGATTTACATGAGAGAAACGGTACTGTTATTGGTGCATTGCCGGTGGTGGTGCCATTGGATAAGCCAACGGAACAACATAAGGAGGATGAGGATGAGGGTGAGGATGATGGCCTGGAGGAGGAAGCATAACTGGAGTCCCAACAGCAGAAGCCATATGCCCAGGAGTTGGAATTGGGTGGCCAACAGGAGCTCCATACATTCCCAAACCAGGCATATGCGGCTGACCCCCCCTGTGCTTCACCGATGCCCCCATTGCCGGACCCCCTCCTGGGTTTGTGTTTCCCTGTTGACCTGTTATAGGAGCTTGATGATGATGATGATGAGACGACACCTCCCCATTGTTCACACTTGTTATATCATGAATGCTCGACCTCCTCCTGTCTCTGTTCATCGAGTTCAACCGTATGAAATACTTTTGTGCATGGCTAGCCACCTGTGTTGGAGTTCTTGATATCACAAAGTTTCTTGAAATGCTTCTCCAATCCCCTTTCCCAAATTTGTCCAAACCAAGTAGAAATAACCTGTCAAACAGATAAAGGATAAAAGAGTAAGCTCTCCAATTTCTGCAAAAAAATCTGACCCAGAAACAAAACAGTTTTCAGAGAACCATGAATCTTAATTGTCGAAAAGAAAAAAAAAAAGCCCCATAAAAGTCAGTGACAGTTAAAGACAGTTAAAAAAAAATTGACCAAAAATGGAAACTTTAATGAACAATAACTAAACAAAAGATACCTATGTTCTTCTTCTGTCCATGGAATTCCTTTCCTCCTTTCTTGGTCAGACCTCGAGCCTCCTTTGCCTCCATGCCCACTTGACTCATGGCTTAGGCCTTTGAACCCACTTCCATAACCACAATTTGATCTCTTATCTCCATTCACTGAGCCTGAAAAGCCATGAAAATCCTTACTTGATGAAGATGTTGCCAACGTTGCACCGTCTAATTCTCCTATATAATTTGGTAGAGGCACGTGTCCGGCCTCTATTGCCTGCACATCCTCCATTAACAACTGGTAATGTTGCTTTAATTCTTCAATAGTTTTAGTAGGAAGCATTGAAGCAATCTTTTGCCATTGCTCTTCTGATGATGATGGTGAGGAGGAGTCTTCTTCACTTGTGGTGCTACTAGTACTAGTATTCCAATGCATTGCTATGGCGTTTTCAAAAGCTTTTTCTTCCTCTCTACTCCAAGAAGAAACTGAATTATTGGACATGGTGCTTTTGTCTTTTGTTTTTGTGTTTGTGTTTTGCAAAAATGTTTTTAAAGTTATAGTTGTGTTTTGTTAAGTTATGGTGGTGAAAATGTGAAATGGGTTTCAATTTAATGTCAATTGTTTTGTGTTAATGTGTGGGGCTTTGGTGGCTTTGTTTTATTGGGAAAAGAAAGAGAAGGGGTGCGCAGGATAAAGACGGGTGTGTGTGAAGAATTGATTGATGAGGACCACTATACTATGTATGGTTATGGTAATCCGTCATGCTCATCTCAAAAATCATATTAATAATTAATAAATACACCACCCTTTTTTCTCTTTTCATAATTAAAAAGTACAATATGTACACTTATTATACATTTATTGTAAATAGTATAGTTTGAATTTGGGTTATATATATTTATTATTTGTGTTGAATTTACAAAGTGGGGAATGATGGTGGATGGGAAAAGAGAATCTTGGCAATGACAACAACCTTTATCACATTCACATGCAATCTTGTATTGGTCCTTTCTTTTTCCATACGCGCATTCTTTTCACTTGCTTCTCTTTTTCTTCATTACAACCATTGTTTTAAAACCCGATCCGGCTCGGTCGATTGAACGAGTTGAATCAAGACCCAAGGCTTTCACCGAACTAGGTTATCAATTTTCCTATTCACTCAAAACCTTATAAATTAGGATGATAATTGACAAACAATTGAAGACTGAGATGTTGAGATTTTTGAAGATGAAGGGTCGGTGAATGCCATGATGACGATGGAGGTGATTTTCGTTGAGTGAATCAGTCGAAAATCGAAAAAAATCAGCGGGGGCAACAGTCGGCTTTTGTCAACAATTGGCAAGGCGAATGAGGGGTGAGATGAGATGGGTTTTGGTCAAGAGACTGAAGGGAGTATTTTCGTAGTAATGGGGAGAGTTGTCGACGCTAGCGATGGTGAGATCTGGCTTGGGTTGTCGACGTCGGTGTCGGTGAGATCTTGCCAAAATTGGTTAATTTCGGTCAGATCTTTCATAGATTTTCTAAGGAATGGGCTCAACGGATGATTGAAATTGTATTTGGTGTGTCGACCGCTGATTTGTATTTGGGGTGTGTTTGCTAAATTGCAAACTTGTAAGGGCTTAACTACTTTTAGGGGCATATTTGTTAAATTTTAAACTTTTTGACATCCAGTTTGATCGGCTGGTCAAACTGGTTAACCCGGGACCTAACAACTTTACCGAGTTTCACCTCGAATTGATTATTAAAACTTTGATTATAACACAAACACCCTTTTTTTTATTTTCTATCACTCTCTCACACTTTTATGAACTTTTTAAGCTTTCAAACACTATAAAACTTAGGATTAAACCTAGAAAATCAATAAAATTTCCTTCCATCTTCGATACTATTATCAATGGTCAATAATTTGTTTCAAAGAAACTCACAATTAAAAATTATATTCATATATAGTTTAGAAAAGGTTATCATCAACCAATCCTATGCGAGTGGAAAGCACGCGCTTAAGAAGAAAGTGGAGGAGCCGACTTTGTAATTTTGATTGAAATGTCTTGTCTTGTCTCATCTACGTGGCCAATTCTCCATTTCTAGTTTTGGGTAAAATTGCGCCACTTATAATTCCTCTACGATTTGGCCTTATTTCCTCTTTCAAAAAAATTAGTAAAGTAATGTTTAATTATATGAAGAATAAAATAATATTAACTATTCAAATTTCGGCTCAAAACTTGATACAAAGTTCTGTTAACGAGTGTTTATAATTATAACATCATTTAAAAAAAACATATTTAGCATTTAGTTACAAGATTATGACCAACTTAAGATAATATGGATAGATGCATGGTCTCATATTTAATTTTTGTTCTAAATATTATAATTTAAATAAAAAGTTATAACAGTATGTTACTATGTTAATCTCTTTCAAAAATTAATCAAAATACATATAAGTTAATTCGGATATCTTAGTTTTAATTAAATAAAAAAAAAATTATTTATTTATTTAATGCAAGCCATTCCAAGTCTTTAAACTTGCTTTTATTGGTCAACTTAAAACTTTGATGGAATAAATTTGTCTGCATTCTAATCAAATGATTATGACCCAGTGACCCACCAAAGAGGTAATATTATTATTATTATTATTATTATTAGTATACATGAGGGTGATAGGTGAACATATTTAAATCTTTAATGAGTTTCAAAAATTAAAAAAAAAAATAGAAATGACAGAAATGTATTAATTCAAAATAAAGAGATGAAATACAATGATTACCTATTTTCACAATCACATTTTCTACACTTTTCCTTACCAATTGAATTCCGCCACTCACATCTATATCATAAATTATTTATTTTACATAAACCTATGAAAAAAATACACATTGTGAGAATTATATAACTACATAAAGAGTTTATGTTAATTAAAGAATCCTATGTATACTATTATCATGATTAATAAAACAACTTTCATATCCAGTTGCAAATTGATTGATCACGCCTGGAAATTGACTCACACTTCACACCATTATATTAGTATTGTTATCAAATATTATAAATACTAATATGAGTTAACTACTTTTTCTCACCCAAATAATGGTTTAATAACACTTTCCCACCTACAGACTTTTAAAATACCACTTTTTCACCCCAAAAAATACACTTTCCGATTCGGCTACGAACGGAAAGCAACTCGTTCCATGATGTTAGAGCTTTTAAAAATGGGAGGCCGATAAATCTTTTGGTTGTAAAAAGTTAAATTTTGGTGGTCGTGATTGGTCGAAATTTGACTTTGGAGGGGCAAATGCGAAAACCCTAATCGCTCGGTTGCCAACGATTGGCAAGATCGATGGAAATAAGGTTTGAGAGGTTTGGGTTAGTGATAATTAGGAAATAGAATGATGGTAGTGTGGAGTAGCAATGATGCCGGAATTGGTTGGCTATTAGCTGGATAAGTAATGTTATACTTACAACTGAGTCATACAACTATGCATACAAATAGACAAAAAACATAGGACAAAGTAGTCATTTTACTTAAATTTTACTCTTTGTAAAGAATAATATTACTCTCATACAACATTATGTGACAAGATATGATTGAGTGAAAGTTTAATTTTAACTTTAAATTAGCCAATCATATCTTGCCACGTAATATTGTATAAAAAATATTGTATGAAAATGATGTATGTGTAATATTACTCTTTTGTAAAAATTTTATCTATTTGTATGTTGATTGTATATCTAAGTTATAAATATAACATTATTCTTAACAGAATAGGTGAAAAAGTGTCATTAAAAGATGGAAAAGTGATATTTTAAAAGTACGTAGGTGAAAAAAAGTAATTAAACCATTATTTGGATGGGAAAAGGTCATTTACTAGTATTAATATATTAAAAAAAAAAAAAATTAATACCTAATAATATTATAAGTTTTAATATATTAAAAAGAAAGCATAAACTTGTTTTCGGTTTAAGTGACCAATCATAGAAAGGCGAGGAAGAAAAGGACCCACCAGAATTTACAGTGAATGGAAATCAAAGATATAAATATGATTGAAAACAGGAACATTTTCAAGAATGTCACCTTCAAAAAATAAATCTATCATACTAGATATAAGACTTCATCTCATTGTGGTCCATCTACACCTTGTCAATCAAGGATGGAATCTAATGAAAACCCTATATGTGAAAAAGTAAATTTCAGAATCTATTGCAATTTGCTTTTGCAGATTTTAGTAAGAGGAAAATTTCACCTATCATTAACATGAAAAAGTCTTTCTTACAATACTTGTATTTACGACCGATAGTATCAGTAAGAAAATAAGTATGAATGGTAAAATTTTAGAGGTTGTTAGAAAGTAATTCTTCCATGAATCTTGCTCATCGCTTGCTGGATTAATGAAAAAAATTCAATGAATAGACCAAAGTTTCCTTCCCCTATTCCTTTCTGACAAAATCTGGAAAAACAAATCAAAACCCAACTGCAAATATTGAAAACAATTTTACATGACAAAAACCAAAACCGGGAGTTCTGCCTGGCATGATCATACAACAGTTGTAGCTTTGCAGACAGTTCCCTGAGGTTGAAACAACATGAATCTTCAACTTTTCATAAAATGGAAAAATGCCAATGCACCATGAGGAGTAATCTAATCAACTTGTAGTTTTACAATGTTATCTCAGACTCAGAAGTGCGCAGGAGGAGTGTGATTCAAGATACAGATAGTGATTCTCACATATCTGGAAAATGACACAGGATCAAGCGAATTCTATTAAATTGCTTGTCGTTAAGGTGAGGAAAAAGTATAATCATTGTGAGAGGATAATAGTCTCACCTAGATGAAAAATTGTGCCTAAAATTGGAGAAATACTCCCATGCCTGGTAATTAAGGATGCTACAATATAACTACAGATGGTCCAATCCTTTGGAAGTATGAGACAACACTCTATACCTGAAGCCACCTCAATTGTAGCGGTTCCTCACATAATACATTAATGAAGCAGATGGTGCTACCTTGACTTGAAAGTGGGGCAGGCAGGAAGTTTTATCAGCTCTGGACTTGTAAAAAGGCTGCCCTCTGTGGGTTCATAAGCAGAAGCTGCTGCACATCCTTAGGAAGAACATTGAACACTGCCTGTAAATCTCCCGTCAGCTTCTGACAAATCGTTGCAGAATCATCAGCAGCCCATCCAGATTTCTGCAACTGAAAATTACATTTAACAAGTAAAAATACTGCTATTGAATAACGTTACCCATTTCATGACATGTACATATGTGTTCAGGCATGAATCATAAAGCATAAAAAATATCATAAGTACACAAATTTCAGTATCCAGTCAGAGCATTGTTTTCAATCAGGTTTCCCATTCATCAAATACTTGAGATGATACAGAGTTTTAGTATCAAGACAGAGAGAAGAAAACGTTTTCAGCAACTTCAGAGTTCATTTTTCAAAAATAATAACTTCCTTTTGGCATTTTTGAATTTTTTTTCATACTTGAAAGACAATGTTTCACAAAAATGTTTTCCAAATCTTATTACCAAACTTTTTTTTGGATTACAAATATGAAAAACACAACCACAAAACAGTGTAAACAGCAACAAAGGTTTTGGAAATGAACCTTTATCTGAAATGCGTCATTGCAAGTCAGATAAATCTAAGAAAACTACTACTGCAACAGCCTGTTGCCCATCTCACATTCGTTAGAAATCTCTGCTTTTGATAAGCCCTCATTTGGAACACTTTTGAGGGTTTTTGATAAGAGTAAAAAGTGGTAATACTATACTAAAACTCTTTCAGTTACGGACTTTTTGCTTTCCGACTTTTCCAGCTTCAAAAAAACATTCAGTTTTCATTTATCTTTATCATTCCTTTCCAACCCTAATCAAAAGAAACAACATCTCCAAAAAGAAATTTGCAGAAACCTGATTGTCATGTAAGCACAAGGAAGATAATTAGAGGAGAGTGTTCAACAAACAATGTATCAATGAGTCAGCCTAACATTTATAATTTAGATGAAATTCAGTACAAATATATTAATCCTTCTTGAACTCAGCCATAATTCTCTAATCCCTGTTGAGGCACATTATTAGAGGAAAGAGCCCTTTATAACCCTATAAATGCTACAACAATCTTTACTCAATCACCTTTTCCTTTGTACACTATCTTTAATGCAATAACAGTTGAAACTTGACCTGTTCCTCCCCAGACCATATGAGTTCTGGTGTAACAAAATCAGTTTTAGGCAGTATTGTTTACAGATTTTTTAAAAATATAGGTTCTCTCTTGAAAAATGGAAAATTCTTTCAGGTAAATATTCATAGATAGAGCAACAGCTTCTAAAAAAAAGGTTCAACCAAACAGAAATCGGCATTTTATTCTGAAGAAAGAGAAATTTACCTGCATTTCTTCAGTAAGATGCCTCTCAATAGCATTGAATGAATCAACAATTTCCAACTCAGACATTTTAGAAATTAGCTGCTGTATGTCTGTCCTCATTCTTGCCAGCCTCCACAGTCTATTCTGTTCTTGTTCTGCAGCAGCACGTCTTCTTTGAAACCATGGCATAAAGTTTGGTCCTTCCAGAAACTTCCTGAGAAGAAACATAAAGCATCTCAAAAGCAAAAAATAAAAAGACAAATTCACCGATGTATATAGAAGGAAGACAAAATTGAAGTGAAGAGCACTATACGTGAGAAAATAAACAGATAGTAAATTATCCAAATGACAAGAAGGCTAACTACCTGTATAAGTCCAGCCAATTGGATCTCATTCGCTTTGACAGAAACTTTCCAACACCTCTAGCTGATAAGCTTGAAAGAAATTCATCAGCAATAAATAAAGGGAGAGGGGGAGGATCAGCATATGGACAAGATCCTTCAGAAGGTGCGGTAGTCCGAAAAAATGGACCAAAAGGAGCCAAAAAGTTGGTAGTGAGCTCCAAGAAATGCCGACGCAATATCTCATTGTTCACGACTGACATCGACTCCTCAACCCTTGGTGACAGCCCAGCATCAATAAGCCTATTCAAGATAGAAGTATCAGGCTTAGTTGTTGCTGCATAACTGCTCCAAATGGCTTCCTTATGTTCTGTCATGAGACAAAGAGGACCATCTCTCCTCAACTTCACAGCATTCAACAAATTTGAAGGAGAAAACTTCTTTAGGGAGAGCTGTTGAAGACCAAACCCTTCAGGTCTACCAGAAAATTTGCCAGTAGACGTCCTGCTGGCAAGTGCACCCCGGTTTGAATTAGGAGTAGGGCTTCCAACCGATACAATGTGGGGAATATTACGAAGAGCTTTAAGGAAAAAAAGATTTGTCACACCCAAAACCATAGGAGGGAAAGTGTCCCCCTCTTGAAGTGAATTCAAATGAGCAAATTCTGGATCATGGATAGTAAAATAAGGCCTAAAATCAATACTACAAAGCAATGGGGCTATTAGACTTACAAGACTAGCAACAGCCTCACAACATTGGGGAGGAGTTGGAGCTATGATAAGAATGGGTTCACCAATAAGTAACAACTCCCATAACACCCAAAGCTGCAATAGAAGGCCCCGAAATGTCCCAAATAGATCTGAATCATGAAAAAGACCTTGTGGAACTGACTGATTGTTAGGAAGAAAAGGTGCCATTGGGGAAACTGACTCTTCAAACAATATTCCACCTTCCAACGGCAAGCTATGCGAAGGTGGCAAGTTCACCTTAAGCATGGCATTCCCAATAGGAAGCTCCATTAACTTACCAGGTACAGGTGAAGGCCACATTGAAACATAAGCAGCAATATGTTCAACAGCTTTCTTTCCGATGTCAAAATACAAGGGCCCCATGATTTGTAACAGTGGTCTAAACACACCAGAAAAAGGCCTGCGAGATAATATCACCACAGATTTTTGTTCCCCACCTCGTTTTAGCCTCTCGTCATGCCTTTGCCTATTAAACACATAACCATACAAATATTTGGTATCTTCTCTATTGTTTCTACTTTTTGAATTTTTAGGTACTTTCTCCTTTGGGATCGTTGGCAACATATTGTCATCAACTCTGGTTATCTCAGATGAAGTCACATTTCCCTGAGGACGATTTTTCTGCCTTTGGAACCGGAAAAAGAATATGCAATCGTGTATACTTGAGCGGTTTTGGTTCTGGGAAATGGAATCCGGAAATGAACTAAAAGCAACCTCAAGCTCCTCATCTTGCGTAAGACAACCAGGTGGGTAACACTCTTCAATGAGCTGGCCTTGTTCGAGATCAAACCGAATAATGCAAAAGGCAACAATCCATCTTTGCAAAGCTTCCGGGTCAGGCTTTAAACCAAGCTCTGGCTTCACAGAAAACGACGGTGACCGACTCATATCCACGGATCTTTCATCAATCAAAAATTCCAACCCTCATCATCTTCACCGACCATTTCCAATAAAACCTCCATGAGTTTTCACTTATCAAAGTACACCAAATCTAAGCACACTAAGCTGATTTTCCACTAAAACTCAACTCCGCTATTCTCTTCAAAACTTGAAGTGAAATAATCAAAACCTCCATGAGTTTTCACTTATCAAAGTACACCAAATCTAAGCACACTAAGCTGATTTTCCACTAAAACTCAACTCCGCTATTCTCTTCAAAACTTGAAGTGAAATAATCAAAGCCTAACAAACAAAACCCAGAAAAATATATTCATGTCAAGATAAAAAGAGCAAGCACCAAGGCTATCAAGTTATAAAACTACAGCAACGCTCAGTTTGGTTGCTAAGAAAATGTAGGAAAAAAGCTGAAACACTAAATTTCAAATCTTAAAGATTCACCTTTTAACTCAGCTAAGCTTTATGCAACTATCTAACTTTTAGTTCAAAATTACTTTTCTTTAAAAGTTATTGCATTCGAAACCACTAAAACTGATTCAACACCATATATTTTCTTTCCTTTTCTTTTCTTTTCCCTCATTTTCCCAGCAACCGAACAAGCTGAAAACAAAAAACAAAATCACAAAATTCAATAAGATCTACAAATGGGTATATAAAAACTTGCCTCAAACAAAGAACCCACGAAGCAATTGTTGCAGAAACCAATCTGGATCACCGAGAAATGAGCACCCAATTGGCGGCCAAGAAGCAAGAAGAAGTAGTTGGGTTGGATGTAATTATACGAATTGGATGAAACTTAACTTGAGGAGTATCCAAATGGTGATGTAATTACAAAGATTTCACTGTGAAAAATGTGTCAAATGTTGTTGCTTTCGAATCGATGTTCTTTGCTTATTCTTCTATAATGGGAAACGACAAACGAGGCTGGTAACTATATCTGGAAATTATAAAATTATTTTGTTCTCTCCGGTTAGGTTGGCTGCAGATGATACTCGTAGCCCTTATGATCTTGCCACGTCTGTGATTTAATAAATTATATGGCCATTTATTCAATTTAAATAGAAGAAAATCTCGTTTGAAATAAATTTGATTAAATTTTGGAGATGAGATTGTTGATGAATTTTAATAACTCTAAGAATGATCTTTAAAATGATTAACCTAATTTAATTTTATTAAAGCCTTACAGAGGTCATTATTATATTCCAAATCATTATAAACTTATGTTAATTATTAAATAAGAAAGAGATAGATAGTGAAAGCATTCTATATTTCTATATTTGTATTTCTCCATACATGGTAACAAAATCCAAAAGCTTCTTGTGATTTTATTTTATTGATGTGTGACAACTGTAATTTGAATTGATTGAGCTAGCAAAGAGATCCATTTCGGGGATTTGGTTTGAATATTATTATATTTGTTGTTAGTTATATTACTAAAATATGAGATTTTAAGATCAAATGAATAAATCTCATAAGATTGGTTGTCGCAATTTCTTTTCTAATACTGGAAGAAATAAATCAGCCTTTAGAATAAACACAGCCTTGAACAAAAATGGACACAAAAGAATGAGTAAAAAGACTTTTTTCCACCTAACTTAATGTGACATTTTTTCCATCTACAGATTTCAAAAATATCATTTCATTATCTAAATTTATATTTCGTTTCTGATTTTGACATCACCACATACCACCGTCATTTTCTTTCTCGATCATCACTCACTAAAACCCTTCAAACCCTACTCTCGTTGATCCCATCAATTGACGGTAATCGATCGATTAAGATTTATGCAACCACTCCTACCAGTCAAATTCTGAGCAAGTCCAACCACCAAAATCCATCTTTATACTACCAAAAGACTCATCAGTTTTCCCTCTTCAAAAGCTTTAACAATCTGAACTAAGTTTATTTTTTGTTCGCCGTCAAAATATAAACTTAGACAGTAAAATAGCATTTTAAAAATCTATGAGTGAAAAATGTCATTAAGCCATTATTTGGGTGGAAAAAAGTCTTTAACTCTAAAATAATTGATTAAACAATGATTGGTAGAACAATAACATAAAAAATATACTAATAAAAGCATCTTCAAATGACTCTTTATATGACCCAAAATCTTTATTATAAAGAGTATCCATAAAAACAAAAGTTCAACAGACTCTTTACCCTTTAAAGAGTCAAATTTCATTCTCTATATTAATTTTAATTAATAAACTACAAGTTTTTATGCATTTTATTTATTAATTTTCTCACCCATTAAGTATTTTTCTTGAAAAAAAAAAAAAAAAATCCTCATTAAATTTAAAGAGTTTTTGTTCTTTATATTTAAAAATTAATAAAAATGCTCTTTACTTATATGAAATATGCTCTTTAAAATAAAAAACATCGTTAGAGATACTCTAACAGTCAATAATCAATATAAAGCTTTCATATTACCTCTCTATCATTCAATTTGTTACCAATCAAGTTACAAGTCTTATGATCGATGTTACCAGGATCGTTCTTTCAATTACTCACAAAAATTCTATATAAAAAACTCTCCAAGAATATAATTAAAATGCCCATCACAACTGAAATGATTATTAGATTCAAGAGGGAGAGGAGGAGGAAGACGAACTGTAATGGCCTAGTGAAGCTAATGAATACAGTGATCACTAAGTCAATATNCTAAGCACACTAAGCTGATTTTCCACTAAAACTCAACTCCGCTATTCTCTTCAAAACTTGAAGTGAAATAATCAAAGCCTAACAAACAAAACCCAGAAAAATATATTCATGTCAAGATAAAAAGAGCAAGCACCAAGGCTATCAAGTTATAAAACTACAGCAACGCTCAGTTTGGTTGCTAAGAAAATGTAGGAAAAAAGCTGAAACACTAAATTTCAAATCTTAAAGATTCACCTTTTAACTCAGCTAAGCTTTATGCAACTATCTAACTTTTAGTTCAAAATTACTTTTCTTTAAAAGTTATTGCATTCGAAACCACTAAAACTGATTCAACACCATATATTTTCTTTCCTTTTCTTTTCTTTTCCCTCATTTTCCCAGCAACCGAACAAGCTGAAAACAAAAAACAAAATCACAAAATTCAATAAGATCTACAAATGGGTATATAAAAACTTGCCTCAAACAAAGAACCCACGAAGCAATTGTTGCAGAAACCAATCTGGATCACCGAGAAATGAGCACCCAATTGGCGGCCAAGAAGCAAGAAGAAGTAGTTGGGTTGGATGTAATTATACGAATTGGATGAAACTTAACTTGAGGAGTATCCAAATGGTGATGTAATTACAAAGATTTCACTGTGAAAAATGTGTCAAATGTTGTTGCTTTCGAATCGATGTTCTTTGCTTATTCTTCTATAATGGGAAACGACAAACGAGGCTGGTAACTATATCTGGAAATTATAAAATTATTTTGTTCTCTCCGGTTAGGTTGGCTGCAGATGATACTCGTAGCCCTTATGATCTTGCCACGTCTGTGATTTAATAAATTATATGGCCATTTATTCAATTTAAATAGAAGAAAATCTCGTTTGAAATAAATTTGATTAAATTTTGGAGATGAGATTGTTGATGAATTTTAATAACTCTAAGAATGATCTTTAAAATGATTAACCTAATTTAATTTTATTAAAGCCTTACAGAGGTCATTATTATATTCCAAATCATTATAAACTTATGTTAATTATTAAATAAGAAAGAGATAGATAGTGAAAGCATTCTATATTTCTATTTTTGTATTTCTCCATATATGGTAACGAAATCCAAAAGCTTCTTGTGATTTTATTTTATTGATGTGTGACAACTGTTGGAAAACTGTAATTTGAATTGATTGAGCTAGCAAAGATATTCATTTCGGGGATTTGGTTTGAATATTATTATATTTGTTGGTAGTTATATTACTAAAATATGAGATTTTAAGATCAAATGAATAAATCTCATAAGATTGGTTGTCGCAATTTCTTTTCTAATACTAGAAGAAATAAATCAGCCTTTAGAATAAACACAGCGTTGAACAACAAATCACAATGGACACAAAATAATGAGTAAAAAGACTTTTTCCCACCTAAATAATGGCTTAAGGACATTTTTTCCACCTACAAATTTTAAAAATATCATTTCACTACTCAAATTTATATTTCGTTTTCGATTCTGACATCACCACTCATCACCGCCATTTTCTTCCTCAATCATCACTCAATAAAACCCCTCAAACCCTACTCTCGTTGATCCCGTCAATCACCGATAATCGATCAATTAAGATTTGTGCAACCATTCCTATCAAATCAAATTCTAAGCAATCCCAACCACCAAAATCCATCCTTATACTACCAAAAGACTCATCGGTCTCCCCTCTTCAAAAACCCTAACAGTCTGAACTAAATTTGTTCTCTATTCGCCATCGAGATACAAACTTAGACAATAAAATAACATTTTAAAAGTCTGTGGGTGAAAAATGTCATTAAGCCATTATTTGGGTGCAAAAAAGTCATTAACTCTAAAATAATTGATTAAACAATGATTTTTAGAACGATAACATAAAAAATATAATAATAAGAGCATCTCTAAATGACTCTTTATATGACCCAAAATCTTTATTATAAAGAATATACATAAATACAAGAGTCCAACAGATTCTTTATCCCTTAAATATAAATTAAAAAGTGTGTTTGACTCTCCACATCTAAAGAGTCAAATTTTATTATCTACCTTAATTTTAATTAATAAACTATAAATTTCTATGCATTTTATTTATTAATTCTTTCTTCTATTAAATCTCTTTCTAAAAAAAAAAATAAATAAATAAATCTTCATTAAATTTAAAAAGTCTATTAACTTTAAATAAAAATTTTGTTCTTTATATTTAAAAATTCATGAAGATGTTTTTTATTTATATGAAATATGCTCTTTAAAATAAAAGACACCTTTAGAGATGTTCACTAATAATCAATATAAAGCTTTCATATTACCTCTCTATCATTCAATTTGTTACCAATCAAGTTACAAGTCTTATGATCCATGTTACCAGGATCGTTCTTTCGATTACTCATAAAAATTCTATATAAAAATCTCTCCAAGAATATAATTAAAATGCCCATCACAACAAAAATGATTATTAGATTCAAGAGGGAGAGGAGGAGGAAGACGAACTGTAATGGCCTAGTGAAGCTAATGAATACAGTGATCACTAAGTCAATATTCAAGGCTAACAAATTTACAACCTCAATTGAAAATACTTTAAATCTTCAATTTAAATATATTTACAATTTCAAAAAAAAAAAAAAAACTGAGAAAAAGATAGAAACTAACCATGTATAAATCATGGTGGCTGCATTCTCTATATCTCCTGTAGTTAGCTTTATGTCGAATTAAACAAACAAGGCAAATACTCACTAGTGAAAAAGTTTCAGCAAAAACTGTAAAAGCAATTTTTTCTAATTAAGCTATTTGATATCCTTACTGCTGTCCAGTTCTTTAAAAGACTGAAGTTAGAGATTAAACATCATATACAGGTAACCGCTCCTCAATAGTGACACGGCAAATCGGGCATTTTTTACATTTATCACAGCAGGTGCTGCACCACAGTTGAAAATAATGAGCATTGCAACCAACCAAAATGAAGAGAGAAAATAAAAAATATAAGATTGGGATTTGATGAGTTAGATGTCGAAATTTTAGATCTATGAGGTAAATGATCATACCTGCAAAGGATGTGATGCCTACATGGAAGCAGAACTACACTAATATCTGCCTCGAAGCAAACTCTACATAACACTTTTTCCTGCAAAATAGTAAGACTAGTTTAGGCACTAACACTTCAGGAAAGAACAGAGCAAAAACGAATTCCAATATGATATTAATTCAAATTTTAACACCAACATCAACAACAAAAAGATAGATGGCCATAATCAAGAAACAATAGCAAATAAAAGGATTGATTTCTTAATTGAAACAAAGTTCTCAGCGTCGAGAGAATCGATTTTTAGTTAAAATAACAAAACAGCATGTAAAAGCTTTACATTAAAGATATAATGATCATGACAACATCTCAACAATAAAGAATGACAGACATTGCACTCAAAGAAGGATTCCCAAAGTGGGGAGCTTTCTTAAGATACTACTTTTACATCACGTATCCACATTATGGTGAACATTCATTCAAGTCTAAGAGAATTACATTTTGAAGTCTTTCAAACTCCCGCTGGCTATATTTTGTGATCTCCGTCTGCTCACCAAGCACTGCTTGGAGTCTCCATACCTGAGATAATTGAGAGTCAAAATATAAGAAATAAATGCAAGCCATAGCAGAATCATACTGATGTCAATATGTTTCAGACGATGAAAATAAAGCGTAAAATTTCTTTACACTTCAAACAAAAAAGGAAAAAAGAAAAAAAGATAGACAAACAGAGTAATCTAGTAAAAATAAGGTGGAAGGAAACACTATAAGTTTGTAATGACCTCCTCAGCAAGATCCTTTTTGGGCATTTTCTTCACCATTTCAGGTGGATAACCACAAAAAGTGTTATACCTGCATGGTAGCAAAACCAAAACACAATCATCAGCCTCTCTTTTTTGTTTTTTGTTTTTGTGCTTCAAATCAGCCCTTTTAGGAATTTTTAAGGGACTCTAAAGATGTGATTCAGCAAATACAAAACTTAAAGCAAGAAAATGAACATGAGACTACTTCATCAAAAATGATTCATAACATGAAATCAAGGATCTTTTATCAATTACATATCAAACAAAAACTAATGTAAGCAAATATTACTCACAGCAGTATACGCAATTAATAATTATATTGCATGCCTTATTTAAAAAAGAAATTCAATTTTAACACTTTAACATATATATTTCATATTTCATATTTCTTTATAAACCTAATAATCTGAGTTTCCTAAGAAAATATATTCTGAAAAGGCAAGAATTTGCTGCAATTGTTATAACTTATCTATCTTCATTTCTCAAAATTATGTTGTTCAACAATCATATTTCACAGAGGTGAACACAAACCCAAAAAATTTGCACCCAAATTGTGCCTCTCCCAAAACCATGATGAAAGTAAATATATACTGACCCAGAAGCACTATCAAGGACAAGTTGAGCCTGCTCTTCTCGACTGCCTTCATCAATTGACCACCAACCCAATAACCTGTTTTTAAATGGTCAAACGAAGAAAATGTTACTCTGCAGTTGTAATCACCAACTACTGAGTAAGTGCACAATTTGTCCACTGAACAAAACATCATTACCTGGAACCATGGTGCAAGAACCCCAAGCAATCACGAGCTCTTGCAGAAAATCTAAAATATATTCCTGTGCCAGCTCCACTCCGTAATAAAAGTACAATTTTCTCAACCAATCTAGTTGTAGCAAATAAGACACCAGCGCCTTGCAGCAGGAAAAGTGGAGAGAATAGGACAGGAAGTGGTATACCTCTAGCACCAGCAGGCGTACCCTGAAATACAGATGTGTTAATAAGGCATAACAATTGATGCCCTTGAACACAAAACAACAGTTTATATACCTCTAAACGCATGCAAAGGAGGATTTGAAACCCTATAATTGGAATTTTCATAATGTGGCCACCAACATCTGACAGGCCGCACAGTCTATCCTGGTTCTGATCTTCCTCTGGAGTAACTACTAAGCCACTATTCCAGTCAAGGTATCTATTAGTCATAGAAGATGAGCTAGATTGTATTGTGCGAGGATTTCGATGAATTACAGGATTAGACCACTTCGTACAAACAAGAAAAGCGAAGCATTCTGCAATGCTGCGGACAACATGTTCACATTCATCAGTTATATGAAAATCCAAAACCTTAATAGAAATATCATGTCACTGTATATAAGGCATCCCAACAAAGTTATAAATCAATGAACTGTACGATATTAGAAGCAGAGAATTCATACCCAAAATTTATAAACAGGTCCCACCAGCCAAGAGCACCTACATAACCTGCAACAGTTAACACATGAAATCATAAACCAGTTGTGATGAAAGAAATTATAACAAAAAAACAATTACCAAGTGTCAATTTAATAAACATTGGATTAAACAATTTAAAGACGTTTTGGCAGTTAAATTATAGTGGTAAAAGTAAAATACGTCAGTATCATGTATCCCAAGGACCAATGAAAAATATTTCTTTTATTGTGATTAGAAGATGTTGAGACTGAGAAGTCAGTACTCGGTAGAGCATCATTAATAAATAAAGGGTAACAAAGGTTGAAACCCCGAAAGGTTCCAAAAGGAAAGCAAACAAGAATAGTTCGTTAACTACAGAAAATTCATCCTTCTGAATTAACCAGTATAAGGCAAAAATATAGGTATCCTCTATAGAATCAAATATAACATCTAATGCAATACAAATCACCTTAGTAAGTCTTGAGGAAATTTAAGTTAGTATTTGGATGATCCAAATCAAATATGTCTTACTAGTAAATTATATGCAAGGAAACAAGAACAGGCACAATCTATGAATCACCCTCTGAAAAAAAAAAAACACATATAGAAGCCTGATTCCGCTAAAAACAAATCATCCTAGAGAAAGATCCATAACTTCAACAACATGCCCATGAATTTGCACACAACTACTTGCAATTCTACATATCTAAAGGAAGTTAAAGAAATTACCGCATAACTTAAGGACGGTAAAGACTGTAGCAGCTAAAAAGAAGACCATAGAAATTGCAACCCAGAAGTGCTACAAACAAAAGGTAAAAATATCAGTAACAATAACTTTTAGATTTTAGATAAACTTGACATATCTGCATCCAAAATTAAATTAACATTCCATTCTGAGAACCAATTAATCTGAGAAAGGCACAAACTTGCTACCATGGTATCCTACCAAAATAAAAAGATCTTATAGTAGCTAACGCTGCTTTTTGTTAAGCAAAGATAAACCCCCCATGACAGCAATTGCAATAAAATCCAGACCATGACAAACTAAAAGACAGTGTTTTCTTTCAATTATTTCCACCTAGGACTATGGCTCCCACAATGTTCCCAGACTCAAGCTAACCAAGGATTATACTATTTCAATGATTCAAAAAGCACAAGGTGGATGAGCATCCATGAGTTATTTTATTTATTTATTCTGAGAAGAAACATATAAATATCATTGATTGATTGAAGTAATTATAAAAGAGTGAACAAGATGTCCACAAAAGTTAAGGAATTTGCTCTTGCAGTGAAATCCAGTAATCATGGAAATTCATTGTTTTGTTTGGCATGGAAAACATCTAACAAACAGGGGGCTAATTTGAGACACTTCTTCCATGTTATATATGACTAAGTCAAGAGAACTTACGGGCAATGCCTCCCATATTGCTTCATCATTCATGCTTTCTTCGTCTCCTGGCATAAGAGCTCTACACATTCTGAAAAACAAATACTCTTCTCGTCATAGCCCATATAATAGTTGATTAAAAATGAAATCACAATAATGAATCACCAATAAGGAGAACAACATAGGGTTTGGATATTAATGATGGAGAAAGGGAAGAATAGAGGAAGTCTCATTTAACTTTCAAGCAGTTGTTATTGTAGCTAAAAATCTACAATGGTCAATCATAAAGTACTAAATCCAGGGGGTGACCATGTAGGTACTGCACACTTCAGAAACATAACAAGAAACCTAAAGATCCATAAATCCCTCGTTACTGCAAAAGCTTTAGTTGATGAAAAACAGGTACTAAACTATCCAAAATATTATTGGATGAGCAATAGGCATGGATGCATTGACATATTATTGCAAGGCAATGGGGTTTAAAGACAAGTCCTACTGCCTCGG
The DNA here is from genome assembly GCF_008641045.1 of Pistacia vera. Taxonomy (NCBI): domain Eukaryota; kingdom Viridiplantae; phylum Streptophyta; class Magnoliopsida; order Sapindales; family Anacardiaceae; genus Pistacia; species Pistacia vera. The sequence continues at coordinate 209,605 of NW_022196317.1, forward strand.
CATCATGTTCAACAACTAATTTTCTAACAGTTTGAGGTACTACAGATCAGTTTGATTTATCATTTATTAAGACCAAGACTATTGTCATATTTGGTAGTATCAATTTTTTCAGTTTTTTGTGGGTTGATACCATAAGTATGATGGGAATAGAAGTGATGAAGAGTTGAAAATGGGTGTCATAATACACACGGTACTAGTAATGATAATGGAAGCAATAGTACTGCCAACATGCAGTAAGCTGATAATGATGTTATGTTGGTTTTATTATGAAGAAGGTGTTAGTATAGTAGAGTGATGATGGTTGGTAGCGGGTTTTTCTTTTGCTTTTTTAAATCAGAAATTCATATTTAATTTGTAAGAAGAAGTTTGACTAGCAAGTGGAGCCGAAGTCCAAATAAATAATTAAAACAGAATATCAATAAATATATAGCAACGGTTTTCCATTTAGCCAACACTACACAGTATTGATGTTATGTAATAAAAGTAACAATGATGATAACTATGATGGAGGTGGTGATTCTGACATGAAGTCAACCATGATAATAGTGGCAACAATGGTAATTTTTATTTCATCTTGGGACCTACATGCTAAGCAATCAAAATATTTTGTCTAAACAACAGTTAATAGTACTTGAAACTAGGCAGAACAAAAATTTAGATGAAATTGTCAACTAAAGAACATACCTGAAATTATCTATTAGGATAACTATTTCAAATGCCAAAAGCGGAAGAAAGACAATCTTCAAATTGACAGCCGGCTGACCTTGAGCTGTAAAAGGAAAAAGAACTTTAAACAATAACAATGTTTAAAGCCTTAATAATGCCTATTCTACATGAACATCTATATGCAATGAATTCATATTTTGAGAAACAACTTCATGGGCTGTATTAAAAAAGCTAATAGTTTCACTAACTTATCATATCTTGAAGAAATGCTCATGCATTAGTGAAAAAATGAGAAAGGAAAAGGGAGATGAGAAAGAATCATTGTCAATCCCTCAAATAAAACAAAAACAACAGCAGGGTCTTCATACATACCATATACACTCTCAAGATATGTACAAAGGAGCAGTTCAAATGCAATGAGCAATGGTGTTGCAACAATGGCATGGCATGGAGCCCACTGTCCAAGAAAAGGAAATCTCATCTCAAACTTGACCATGAATTTGATCAATGTCCACAAAAGTAAAGAAAAAAAAAATCTTCTTTTGTATTTCAAGAAAATCTTATTTAAAAATAAATAAATATAACAAGTCTTTTAGATTTTCTCCATCTTGGCAGAGAAACATTTAAACACACATGACGATTATGTGGAACTGCTGGAGCAGGCAATGAGAATCTTCCTCGAGCAACAACTGCATGAAATATCCAAATGGGGAAGAACACTATCCTGCATATCAGAGTCAACATATTCAGCAATTAAAACCAAATTCATCAAAAACAAACTATAGTACCCAAATATGTAGAAAGCTCTGGATTTCAATAATTTTATATTCAAAAAGCATTAAACGACTGTAAAATAGCAGCCCACTCATATATTTAAGCAGCATGACAGAAAAAGAAAAGTAAAATAAATAAGAAGAAAGGAGAAAGAAAATCTCTGCTGTAAAAACATAACGTATAATAGAAGTAGCAAACACTCAGCACTTCTAAAATTGTATTATTCCACAAAAATGACTTCCACCCCTTATACCATTTTAATGACAACAAAAATACAAGGATCCACAGTCCCTCAGCAAGAATGCTTTCATCTGATAACCAGAGGCTCCACCTTGTCAAACAACACAAGCCCCTAAAATTTATATGAATAAAAGCTTACGATGGAAAAATCATACTATATCTCATGGCTGAATCCTCCCCAATCTGACCTTCATACGCACTAACGCCCACACTTGCACAGCTTGAAACCCTCTGAGAGCCCAACCCTCATGGCAGAAAATAACTTATCCATCTCACTATGGCATGCACAATTCACAAGCTTCACTTTATTATCCAATCACAATACATGACCTCCTTGTTTGGTTCCATATTGGCTTAAAATCATAATTTGTTTGATAGTGTTGAAATTGAAAGGAAACGTATATATGCATATTTATATATATTTAAATATGTATATACAAATCAAAGAATAAAATAATATAAGGTTACTCAGAGTGTAAGACTATATACAAGATTCAAACAACAAAGAAGTTAAATTCGTTAGGAACATCAAGTGTAGTTAAACAGTCAATCAAGTGTGTGACAGTCTGAAAGCTAATCCCATCTCTCCTTTTAAGTGTTCTTTGACACTCAACATGGTCATCAAATCGATGACACCTCAGGCATGAAAACTCCAGTCGGAAATTTTTCAATAAAAATCAGAAACTTAACTTTTCCCGCCTTTCAGTACGCAAATATGCATTAAATTTTACACCTTCCGAACTGCGAAAGGTTGTACAATCCCACAACTTCTGGACCAATTACACACACAGAGGGATTTCTGGTTATCCAAGAAAAAAATTAAAAATACAGAAGCACCAAGGTATACAATAACAGTTTGAGAAGCACATCTTCTTCAGAAGATTTCTCACTCATCTCTATCTTAGTTTTCCATGAAACTCAAATTCAAAACAGCGCTATTTTACCTGCTAAAAATTATATTTTTGAAACAAACAAAACTCTCTACTCTCTAACTATAACGAATTCTCTTTTCATGATTCAAAAATTTCCTTGTCCTCTTCTTCTTTTCTTAAATAAAGTCCCCTCTCTATGCATGCAAAGTATCAATTCATCAAATTTTACAATTTTAACGTCCAAAAAAACGACTTACAATTCAATATCTTCGATTCATTCATGAATTTCCTTTTTTTTCAGAAAAATGATAAAAAGTAATAAATAAACTGAATTCCACCTAACAAATCCCGCAATTTCTGAAAATATTTCAACAACAACAACGAAACATGAAAATGATAACAACAACTGTAGTTCAATCAAAATCAAAATCAAATCAGAAGCAAAAGCAAAAGCAAATAATAAAAAAACAAAGAGAAAACGAACTGACCACCAGGAGTAAGAAACGACGTGATCGAGCTTGAGAACAAGCAATAGCGTGACAGTGAAGAGAAGGCTATGTGCAACCACAGCCTGTCCGGACTTCAACACTCTTCTCCAGCTCATCTTCTCCTCCTCCTTCCTCTTTGTCCAAACCACTCTAAATTCAGATAATTCACGGAACGACGACGTTTCAGGTTTCACTGAGTGCCATTGATAATCTGTGTGTTTGTTTGTTTCTTGATTTGATGAACATAAAACAAAACGCATTAACTCTCTCTCGCCCTCATTAACTTCAAACTTTTCATTATTAATATTTTATTCTCTCTCTCTCTTAACTTTCCGTCCACGTCGTCTCAAACGCAAAAGTTCATTACTGATTGCAAAAAGACGCTTCTGTCCTTACATAAAGTTCGTTGACACTATTACCATTTAAAGCCGCGTAATTTCTTGGGGCCTACTGTAACCTCTATTGTCACATAACCATTAATTTGTTTAAATTGAATTTTTAGTAATCCCACAAAGTGTAAAAATCATTTTAGTTTAAAATATAAACCTTCTTTTTTGGTCGGAAAGTACAGTTTACTCGTATAAACTTTTACAAATCACACTTAAAAATATTGATAAATCATATAAAGAGTATTTCATAACTAATCGGTTGAATAACAATAAACTGTTTAAAAATAAATATTTATCGTTTAATCAAGATTTTATATAAAAAGTTCAGTAAAAACAATACTTGAAATGGTAAGTTATAAAAAGATACCGATACAAAGATCAGCTAAAAAAATGTGATTATTAGAAGGAATTATTGTATGATTTAGTAATCCCTTAAATTAAAAATCAAAATCTTAACAAAATACTAACGGAAAAAAATATTATTTTAGATACTAGAGCCGACAATAAGAAATAAAGGATTGCCTAATTTGGTAAATTTAAGCAACGTGTCGTTAATTTAGTTGACATTGATGTGTTTCCAAAGACGGGCCGGTTAGGGACTTAGGGTTTTGAAAGGAGAAGTACTTGACACCTGTCTTTCGGGTGTACAGGAATAGCCAATTGTTTTTTGACATGTGTCTACACAGCTTTGTTTGAATGGTTGGTCACAAAATTTAGCTGACCGGGCTGTGTTAGGAGCATTATTAAAGTAAGGAGCACCGCTTCACTGTTGGATTTTAGCCATCACGTATCGAGAAAAGGACAGGTGTTACTTTCGAAGTGATCCACAGCTGTTTGTTTCCTATACCTATCATCCTATTCAAAATATTAATGTCTTATTATTCTCAAAATTCTTATGCTTAAAATATTTAAGGGTGCCTTTAATTTATTATTTTGGATAATATTTTAGGAATAATATTAGATAGTTAGATAAGAGAGTATTATAAGATAAAATTTAAAAATTTATGAAAAAACCCTTAGATTTACTAATTTAATTAAACACCCTAATATATAAAATGACAAAAACACTCCCACCACCTCCAGTGCCAGATTCCGGCCACCACCACTAGAATCTGGCCAAAAAATTTCGTTACGACACAGACGTAACACGTCGCTATGATTTTTTTCAGCCAGATCTACGGCTAAATATTGTCGTCGACAGTTGAAAAATGTCAAAAGAAGTCCATCTTTGGCCGTCGATATGACCATTGTTTTCGATCAACGATGGTCAAGATTTGGCCATCAGCTCGGTAAACTTTCGACCTTTTCTGGTTAGCAGGTAGGCCATTGTACAAATTCCAGCAACCACAGACGGTAGTTGCCAGAATCTGACAAGTATAGGTTGAGGGGGGTGTTTTTGTTAATTTTTAAACTTTTTTCTGGGGGTATTTAGTGAAATTAACAAGCTTAAGGGGTCTAAAAGTAATTAAAAAATATATAGTAATATCTCTGGAATAATGTGCCAAACAATATTTGGAGAATAAGATTAGGAATATGGATATAAATACTAAACCAAACGCACCCTAAATTTTTTTAACCCATTAGATTTGTTAACTTAACTAAACACCTCCAACCAGCCAATAGTGCACCATTCCAGCAACTTTCGGCCACCCTCTAATGGTGGTGGTCGACTGTCGACATTTAATGAGTAAGTAAGGGTATTTTTGTTAATTTTAAAACTTTTATTATAGGGAGTGTTTATCTAAATTAACGAATATAGGTGATTAAAAAAATAATCTTACCAAATATATTTTCAAATTCAAATCTTGTCATAATAATAATAGTCTAATTCAACTTTTTCAAAAATATTATTTAAAATAATAAAACAAACACACTTAAATTTTGATTTTTCAAAGATTCACATTAAAAATGATTTATATTTTTAATATACAATATAAAAAACGTTATTAGTAATTAAGATAATTTTAATATTTTTCTATCTAAATTCGGATCATTCTTAAAGATTTTCGTATCTAGGGGTTATTTTTATTTATACTTAATATCTTTCTTTGACTTTTATTATTTTATTTATCACTCGTAATTAATCAAATAATTGTGTCCAAAAGTCATCCTTGATTTTACATAAAGTGGTTTGTAACATTATCAACATTATTAAAAATTAACCATAAAAGATAGGTTTAACGGTTAAAGAGATTTGTTCTTTTCTTTGAATTCTCAAATTCAAATCTTGAGACCACCTATCACAATAATATTGTAAAAAGATCTTAAAGATTATTGACGTGCACACAAACTGACAATAATATCCCGGTTAAAAAAAAAAAAAAAAAGGTGACATCATGGGAGCAATAAAAGTAAAAAATAAACAATAAAGTTAAATATATATACAAGTAACATATATCTCAAAGCACATATTTAATCAATATAATTTGGTAAATATTACCTGTTCTTTGTCATTTTTATTTTAATATATTATTGTAAATTGTAAAATACTTGTTTTGCACCTTTTTTATGTTTAAAATGTTAAATTTTATTTATTATTTTTTCTTTTGTAGTTTCTCCAATTTCAATACTAGTTTGTTAAAAAAAAAAAAAAAGAAAAAAACCTTCAGTTGCTTTAGTTTTAATTAATTTTATATAATTTATTTCAGTTTGATTTATTAGAATATTGCAGTACTTAAATATTTAGTTTTAAATTTCCCAAAATGAAATAACGAAATGGGCCCAAACTATATTCATCTTCTTTATATCCAATAGTAAAGTAACATTATCGATTTATCATTATAGATTATGGGGCACACGAGTATGATTACAAGACCACCTCATCATCAAGTAGTTTTAGAATTAAAAAACAATAAAGACAAGTAGAACAAACAAACCTTACAAATTTGATAGTTGATTTATCAAAAACCAATTATTAGTTATAACAATGAGTTTCTAAAAGAAAGTTTGTGAAATTCGTTTGTCAACATAATAATTTCTAAATACAATTATACTCTATTTTTATATTTTTATTTTTACTTTTAATTCTTATATAAACCCTAACTCTAAATTTTCTAAATCATTGAATCTTTATATTAAAAACTTTGAGACACTGTTCGCTAATTGTTGATTATCATATTAAATAAAAATTTCAAGCTATCTGTATAACTGGATACCATGATAGTAACCTTTTTGGCAATATAATTGATATTTCCGTCAAAAGAAAGATATTAAATTTGGGCAAACAAAGAAAACAAAAAGGAAAGATAATGTAGGGTTTAGGGTTTAAGGTAAATGGTGGAGAAAATGAAAAGTCCATAAAAAGAATGAACAAAACACACATTTCCGGCAGCAATTAAACTAGATTTAGGCTTAGTTTGAGATTACTGATTGTTTAAACAAAATAATGTTATTTAGAAAGAAATCCAGAGGTAGAACAAATGCTTTCGCAAAACCATGGGGACGCATATAATAAAATAAGCCAGGAATCATACACACAGAGGGACAAGAACTACTTACATTGTCACCTCTCACTCCGACAAAGGGAAACACAGAAATCAATCTCAACAATGTGGCTACGCTCGATTATATGATCATTTTGAATTTGACCTAAAAAAGGAAAGCTAATAACCACTGAAGTTGCCAGCTGCCACTTCCGATTCCCTTCGTAGTATAGACAAAAATGGAGATCAGGCGCGTTTGATTTGATACCTCTAGCCGATAATCCAACAACCATGTCTCATATACAGAGATGGGATTTACATATGTTCTCACACTAAGGTTTGAAGGAGAACTAGAGGAATTGCTGGAGCCAGTCGCAGTCTACTGCATCTTTCTCCAAGTCATCCTTCATCTTTTTTACTTGTTGCAGAGCCTGCTGCAAGTCCATTTTCTCTAATGGCAAATCAGAGAATTTCTTCAGAAATTCGTGAGCCCGGGCTGCACCTTTGGACATGTCACTGGGATCGCTCACTCTCTTTCTTTTGGATCCCACCTGAAAATAATTAACAGAATCACAAGGCTCATTTGATGGCCAAGAAACCAAAAAAAATAATAATAATAATAATAATGCATTTCCAGTAAGTAAATACTAGATTGATTCCCATTTTGTTACAATATTTTAATTTGTTGTATTTCCAACGAATCAAGAAGCGGCATTATCATGACAATGATTCTAATAATCATTATCAATTTGCTGCTTATTACCATAAACAATAGCTGCCATGATAAAATTAGAAACTGAAGCAACATGGTAAACCATGTCTTATAATAACCATCGTAAGATAACAACAAACCACACCTCCTCTTTAGAATCATTTGAAGTTACTGCAGAAGGCGAGAAATCTTCCAATTCAGCAGCTTTTTCTCTAGCAAGGGCAACAACACTTTCAGGAAAATTTGCAAATTCTGCAACATGAATACCAAAACTTTGATCACAAGCCCCTGGTTCAACCTGAAAAATGTATTAACAGATGGAGAAGTATTACTGGATGCAGTTTTTCTAAATAAAGTATGTGAACCAGCACTAAAGTAGCAAAGGAAAAAATGTAAAGAAAAAAAATCTTGCAGTGTCTCAATCGGTGAACAATTATTTGTCTACCACTTTGTTAAAATGTGTAAAGGTTCCCAATTCATGCAGATCTGCAATATTTATACACAAGTTCACAAGAAAAGAAGTTCTTCTATTTGAAAATCAGACAATTATTTTACTCGGTCACTTATATTTTAAGAATAGTGCTATCACATTCCAAGCTCAAAATTCAACTCCGCTGTGAGAGAAATTACAGCATGAACTACATGCAAAGAGAAATAATTGTCATAGACGTGCTATATAATACAAACCTCCACAAAGTGAATCAAAGAATATCGGTGATGACATATTCCATTGTTATTTATTATACCATATAGCTCTATAAAACACCCTTAAGACGATTGAAAGCATTGTGGACTATGACCCATGACCAATATAGAAATGTAAATCAAGAATCCTTTTTTCACTATTTTTGCTGCAGATACAGAGATAAGAGTAACTTCTTGCTAATTGGAATCTACTATTTTCAGAACCAAATAAATGAAGGCAGGCCCTGACATGCCCCAAAACACTTAGCTGAATGTTTCATCTCAACAACTGCCTATGTCTCAAGCAGGCATTAACTACCTACCTTTTGATAATGCCTAAAACTAATACTTCTTAGGCCTCTCATAGCTAATACAACCCTAAGCAGAGTGATGGACACAACAAATAATCACAATTTTTATACAACAGCAGGTGCCCACTTAAGCCAGATTCACTATTCCTTGTTGGGTTTTGCATTTTCTAAAAAAGGTCACAAACTTTGATAGCTAGAATAAAGTCAACAAAGCTATGTTCTAAAGTGCTTTCAAAATGAGAAAAACTTAGGAAGCAGGAAAAACTGACAGGTGCAGGAAAGTAATAATAGCAAACCTATAAAACTAAATAGATCATGACCAATAAATAGCAAGACATTCTACATATTTTTTTTATTCTTGAAAAGGCCTAAAACAATTACTCAATGAGAGGACCTACCTTGTACAACATAGTCAACTTGCGACTTGACAAGTCAATATGTGCACTGACATGATAGTTGGCCACACCACCAATTTGCTTTGTATGGAGTTCATGATTGGCATTTTCATCAGCTAATGCAGTCAATTCATGGAAGTGGGTTGCAAACAAAGTCGGTGCTCTAATCACTTCAACCAGGTGCTCACATATAGCCCACGCTAAACCTGATAATCAGAGCAAACATATTGTAAACTCAGTTCTGATCATAAAGCATACATCAGCAAATTCAGAGATCTAAAGCAATACGTAAAAAAACATTCACTTTATCAGAAAACTCCAATTGTATGTTCGAAACTTAATTGTTAAAGTAAAATAAAAGCATGACAATGCCTTCCAACTGTAACATGATAACAGCAGAAGAAACCAGTTTCTGAAACAGCCTGATGGAACTCAGATTTTTGTTATATAGATGTCTAACTAAATTAAGCCAAAAGCAGAAGGCTTACATCCCAGCCTAGCCCAAAAGAGCAGAGCCAGAAGGTAATAGTCATGGATGCAAAAGAGACATGGGTGGTGAAAAAATTTGAATACTCATCACCAGCAGAAATTACAAAATGTGCTTGAGTCATGCTGTGATACATTTCTTTATTGCAGGTAGGTTTCAGTCCACATCTCTTACAACTAACAAACAGCTAATCATAATAATTGTTTTCTTCACTCTTTTCAGTTTTTCTCTTTGTTTTTTCAAATATACATAGGTGAAAATGATTTGCAGGCTAGAATAGGATTCTCTAGGCTTCATCTCACAACACCAATGAACCATCAGCTTGTCAGTTATTTTCCAACCCATCACCTTCCCCTAGCTCTACGTTTTGATTTGGAAATAAGTAAGTGTGCGTCTGTGTGTGTGTGTAGAAGATAGAGAGAAAGGGCAACTGAAAGCCTTAAGAAAATAAGCCTTAAGTGAAACAAACCAAATCCATCATAAGTTGATGTCCCACGTCCCAATTCATCAATGATTATCAATGACTTATCGGTAGCTCCCTTCAATATTGATGCAGTTTCAAGCATTTCTTGCATAAAGGTAGAAACTCCACGTAGCTGAAAAAAGAAAAAAAGAAAAAAAAAAAAAAAAATAAAGAGGACCATTAAACTTTATCACAAGGAAATAACATATTATATTCTTCTTTTCATGACAACCAACACAAATCTCTACTTTAGGATCAAAATGGTCAAGCAGTTATATAACATACACTGCACTGAAGCAAAGCATTAACTAGCTAGAATACTAGTGCTTAAACTTATGTTATAAAAAAACAGTCAGTAATGCTTGTAGAACCATTCAATCATCTAGATATGTTCAATTACCCACTCTCTGGACAGACTAGTTACAGATACAATGGCAGAAGCATGGCAGATGGTCCCAGAAGGATGTGGGCCAAAAATAGTCTGACATTCTGCAGTATAATCTATAATTTAGGCAGTAACTTGTCCAGCACTGTCAATGAACAGTGTAGCACAAATATAAGTTTATCACAATAGTGCTCCTAACACTTGACACAAGCAAGCCCATTATCCAAAATAGTTGCAGATCCACTCAGTAAGTAACCAAATTTCAATTTGACCTAATTGGTTAAAAAAGGGTGCTAAGTTACAGTAGTAAAGTTGATTAATCTGATGTACTATTCCTATTCATGAAATTTACGTTTGCAGCTAGCACTAGGTTTAGATTGGACAATATGAAATGAAACAACTTGACCCCAAGAAGTAGTACCTTCACTAAGAGACATTTGAACAGAACTTTTTCACTGCAAAGATATCTCAACCTGAACTGGCTAACCATCATCAAGGTTTTGTAGCTAACACTAATAATAATCAACACAAACAAATTGCGAAGGCATCTCAAGCCATATAGTTGTTGCCACTTTAATCTTCCCTAACCAGCACAGAAATTGAAACACAAATACATAATCCAAGGCGTGAAGGATAAAAAAGACTTCTTACTATTAGAAGAAAAGGTAATAGACTGATAAATTACACAGCAGAAATCTTTGTGATTCAACTTATTATACCAAGATCTCAGAAGTTGAAACTTCAAGATAAAACCAATGGAACTCACTTGGCAGTCACCAGCACCAACACGAGCAAAAATGCAATCACGTACAGAAATGCTAGCTTTGTCACAAGGAACAAAAGAACCAACTTGTGCCATCAAAACATTTACACCAATCTGTAAATGCAACCAAAACAGACATCAGAATTTCTCACCTAGTAATTTAAGAGCTCAAAGAATTGCATGTAAGAAAAAATTTAGATGGTTATTGGTCTTAGATTTGCTACTAAGGGTTGCAAATGATAAAATCATACAAAATAAGCAGCAACAACTCTCTATTGATACTTATCCATCATAAAACAGTAGCAAAATACCAAACACACAACCTTAAAGTCACTAGGTGGGAAGCAATTAATTACTCTGATAGCATTATAGATCCATCTAAATTGAATTATAAATAGCACACCTGCCGAATAAATGTGGACTTTCCACCCATGTTAGGTCCAGTGATGATCTGAAACCAACTCTTTCCTCTGATCTGATACATGAAAAAACAAAAAGGAAATTGTGAGTCACACTAATTTATGAAGTCTAGAAAAATAAAACATCTTTCTCAGTTTGATCCTAAGAATACTCACAAGTTTACAATCATTTGGTATAAAATTCACCCAATCTTGTGCTTCGACACAAGGGTGTCTACTCCCTTCTAATATAATATCTCCCACATCCTGTTGTACAAATATGTGAAACACAGAAGCATTGTATCTAACAAAGAGAAAAATGAAATCAAGGCAAGAAAAACAAAAGGCATCAAATAGTTAGCATATATTTACGGGTGGATTGATGTCTGGTCTTGTGTATGGAGTTGGACAACTGGAAGCTAAATCAGCAAAACTGAGCAAGACGTCCAATTCCGAAAGCAAGCCAGCCAAAGACTCGAATACCTGCAGAATCAAACTTTCTCTGGTCAGAACAAGAACCACCAGAAGCAATAAGTTACTATGAATGAATACCTCAGAGAAACTTGCTGCAGTTTGAACAACTCGGTTAACAAGCTCTTTTTGACAATTCTTGTACTCGTCAAGAACTTTTTGGTACTGGTCCCCTAATTTTTTAAGCTTTGTATTAGTGAATTTCACTCCATCTTTCCGTGTTTCGAGGACAATAAATTGAGTACTGAGCTTTTTCCTTATTTTTGGTTCTTCCTTCTTTGTAATTCTGAAGACATGTCCAAACTGTGTGCCTTTATCTAACTTCAAGGCCTTATCTAGAGGCAAATCAAGGTCATAAGCTGTTTGTTTATGCAAACTGTGTATTTGGCAATCCAGAGACTCCTGCTCATCTTTTAGCGCTGATAAAGCAGGATCATAACTTGATGAGATCATGTATTCTCCATTTTCAAGTTGATCAAGGTCAACAGAAGCTTCTACCAGACCAATGAACTTATTCAAATGATCATCATCAGTTAAAACCTCCAGCGGATCTAAATACCTTTCCTTGATCAACAATGAAAACTGTCCATCATACTGTTGCAGGGCATTTCTAATGTATGGAAGTCGGATACTTGACTGCATCAGAAAGATGAGATCAATTCAAAAACACATGTACCTACTGTTCAAAGGAAAGATATATACTTATCTGGATGTGTAATTCAGTTCATGACTTGTAAACATTCACAAACAATAATGAGCTAGCATATTGTAAAATTATTAACATAATGAAGCATGTAGAAAGAAAAGAAACATAAAAAGGTAATTTTGTAACCCTCAATTCTACCACTCTCTTAAAATAGGAACTGATTGCACTATAAGAGTCCAAGTAATCACTCTTAACCAAGTGATGAAAAAAAAAAAGTAAACTGGAGAAGACTGAAACAACAATTTTAGTAAGTCCAGTGGAGAAGACTTCTGGCTTGTTGCCTACCAATTAAAAACTACTTTTAAGTTGAAAATTTTAAAATCTATCAGTCATGCTAATTGCACATGGCCACCATTACACTCTATCAATTAGATAACATGAACAACTAACAGCACCTACCTGATAAAGTTTTACTATATGCTGCAGACCAGCTCTTCTCCTCCCAAGGTTATGCATCAGTCGTTCTATATCAGAGATTCTTTTCAGATGCTGCCTCAGATCTTGGCGAAGTGCAGTATCTTCAACAAATGCTTGTACCAGGTCCAGCCTGGCATTTATTTCATTCACATCTAATAAAGGCTGCTTTAACCACATATGAAGTAATCGCTTTCCCATCCCAGCAGTACAGGTTCTATTCAGGAGACCAAACAAACTGAAATTCTTGTTTGCATCAGTTTTGCTTTCCATGACATTTAGTGCCCTCATAGCAGCAGAATCCAACCTCATGTAGCTTTCTAGATTGTACTTTCGAATTGAATAACTTCCATAATTGCTCTCATCTGCAAGTAACTCAGCGTAAGACAATAACGCCCCTAAAGAACCAGGAGCAAATTCAAAACAAGAAATCAAATCTCGAACTGGTTCAATGGAACCTTTAACCAGCCTACCAAGATCCTGCACTAAATCCCTTGTTTTAAACTCATTTTTCTTTCTCTCAGTTAACATCACACCGCATCTGGTCAAAGCATCAATCAGAGGTCTACACTCACTAGACTTTCCAGACTCTATAGGCAAAAGGCATTCCTTACAACCAAGAGCAACCAAAGATGATTCCAAATTTGTAAAGTGGCTATCATCAAGAAATTCAGCCACTCCAAGTACTCTCTTAGTTAAATCAATATAACCCAACCCAACAGTGCATCCATTTTCACGGAAGTTTGGACATAGTGCAACTACGACAGGGGAATCCTGCATCTCATTGTTAGCAAACAGAACATCTTCAAAACTTCCTAGATTACCAGGAGTTCCACTTTTCACCAGTTTCCAATTTGAGCCACTACCCTCATACAGCTCAAGAGTGTGGTCTGTTCTCTCCAGAAGAACATCACGAGCAATTGTTTCAAACATGTTCTTAATAACACTTATACTGGAAAGAGCATCAGATCCACTGCCCAATTGTCGCATAGCAGTAGTAGTACGGTAGTATGTCTTTGCAACAAAAGTTGCATTTTCACCATGAGCAGTATAGTAGTCCTGCATATTTACACAAAACTACTTAAGCATGATAACTATATAACACGTGAACTACAAAAAGTAAAATTATCCTAGAGCTCCATTAAAGGAAGAGGAATATTTATAAAGAACATGATATAAATTCCACCAACCAGGGAAATGCTGTAGCCAGAGTGTCACAAGAAATAAATATATATTGTGTTCGTCTTTAAGGTGGAACTTAATTTTATAAACAGTAACAGATCCAACACATTAAACAACAATTTAAAACTAGCATTTTTTTTTAATAGGAAACAAAAAGTACATTGATAATGAGAATTAAAAGTTCAAAAGGGCAGGCCAGGTATCCACAGCAAGTTTGCTTTATAATTAGCATGTTATAACATACAACAAGTGCGAGAGAGAGAGAGGAAGAATCCCATATGCAAAAACATAAGAAAGTTAGATTATCTATCCGATAAGCGCCTTTACAGATGTATGAGTTTGTGTCAGAACATTGCGTGTATGAGAAATGAGAAAAAATTTGAAAACCAATGAATAAAGATATGTAAAATGAAAAAGAGAAATATGATAACACTACTCCATCTAAATATGACATAAAAGATCACATAATCCAACTAAATTTCTTCAAGAGAGATAACTTAGGCATGGCATACATCTGACGTATGAAAAATGCCAACCTTAAAGCAGTTCACAACATTTAGGATGTTGGGTCCTTAAGAAAGTTGTTTTTAATATTGGGTGAGGGTAAAAAGAGTTTTTGCAAACAATACTGGCAAGAAAGGAAACATTTCTTCAAATGGACAAATTGTTAAAGGGAATACACAGCATTATATTGTACTAGGTTTCCTAGAAACAAGTCATCCACATAAAATTCCTTATAAAGGATCTCTGAGAAGAGAGATTTAGTCCTTTTCAAAACAGAACAATTAAAATATTGAAGAAAAAACCAAAAGCCCTTTAGGTTATGCCAGCATCATAATTCTCCAGAATGTGAGACTAGAACTAATTCATAGACGAAAGTATCAAAATCAATATGAAAAGCAGCACAACAGATGTTAACAACCAGAGCATGAACTAACCCGACGATCAAAGAACCGAACAGCCCTCGGGTCCTGCAGCACAAAGAAAGAAAATTTAGAAATTTTAAACATATTTTGATTGTAATCTCACACTTTTACTTAATTACTTGATTCAAAGTCCCACGTTAAAGCCGCCATCAAACAAGCCTGGTTAACAAAAACCTTCATTTATCACGCACAACGACGCACACCAAAAAAAAACCCACAAACCCCAAAATTTGTGGTCTTCTTTCATCATTTCAAGTGCTTCATTTTCTCAGAAACCAAACAGATTATTACTTCTTCTAGGAGCAAAATTTACAGTTTCAGTTCAAACAAAGACAAACCCACATGACAAAAAGGAGAAGCGGGCTTACATTTGGTAGGGTTTTGTAGAATGAAAGAAACCCTCGAGCTTGCTTTGCATCTAACCACAACAACATTCAAACAAATAAAACATTTCACTTCATATTAAGTTGTTAATTTAAAAAAAAAAAAAATCAAACCAAAACATTAAAAACCCAGAAAAGAGAAACATAAGACAAGGGTTTGGTTACCTAGTTTGAGTTCAGGAAGTTTGTTCTGTTCTTCAATAATGTTGTCGCCATTTGATGGCAGAAGAGAAGAGGGTTTTGTTCTGGGTTCTTAGAAGAATGAATTATTTCTTCGTGAGTGTAAACTGAAGTGGGTTCTTTTTTATGTCAAAATATGTTTGTTAATTAATTAATTAATTTATTTATACATGTATGTGGAACGTTTGGTAATGGCGGGAAAGAGTGTGGCGCGGGTTTTTGTAGGGGCGCGTGCATTGCACGCTCCGTGAATGGAACTAGGGATGAGAATTGGGTGGGTGGGTTATGGTTTGGGCCGAATCCAATGTATGAACCATTTTGATTTTCAGTCAATAGAACTGTATTAATGAAAAATGAGAGAATATCTCATACTACCCCTAAGGTTTCCGAATTATTATCGGGCCGAACGACTTGTGCATACCAAAGTTTACCGTAACGACAAGTTGGTATCCAAAGGTTTTGAAACGACAAATAAGTACCTTCTGTTATATTCTGTTAATGATTTTTGTTTATTAATAGTGAAAAGACTAAAAGCCCTTCAAAGTTTCAATTTTTGTTTTTTATAAATTAAAAATTTCTAAAAAACCCCCTAGGTTTGCTAATGTAATTAAACACCCCATATATAAAAAGGTTTCTAAATGACAAAAACACCCCACCACCCCCAGTGCCAGATTCCGGCCACCATCGCCGGAATTGGTCGGAAAACTGCATTACGACACAGATCCGTCGGATCTGTGTCGTAACGTGCCGATCTGGCCTTTTCCGGTCAGATCCGCCACGGATCTGGCCGGAAAAGGCAAGATCTGGCCGTCGAAGCAGCAGCCAGATCTGGCCTTTTCCGGCCAGATCCGTGGCTGATCTAGCCTTCGACGCCGCAGATGGAGTTTTGCGGCGTCGACGGCCAGACTAGCCGTAGATCGGCCTTTCTGGCCAGATCAGCCACGGATCTGGCCGGAAAAGGCAGATCGACGCGTTACGACACAGATCCGACGGGTCTGTGTCGTAACGCAAATTTCCGGCCAGATTCCGGCTGTGGTGGCAGGAATCTGGCACTTGCGGGGGGGTGTTTTTGTTATTTTATAAAACTTTTATATATTGGGGTATTTAGTGAAATTTGTAAACTTAGGGGGTTTTTTGAAATTTTTAAATTTATAAAAAACTAAAATTCAAACTTTTAAGGGCATTTTAGTCTTTTCACTATTAATAAACAGTAATAAACAGAAATCACTAACAGAACATGACGGAAAGTATCTATTTGTCATTTCAAAACCTTTTGGGTACCAACTTGTCGTTACGATAAATCTTGGGTATGTGTAAGTCGTTCTCCCTTTATTATCGAAGACAACTTTTGCTTCTTTTATTAAATAGACCCTCAAAGTTTGAATAATGTATCACTAATACCGTTTTGCCTTATCAAGTTTAAATTATTATCACTAATACCTGTTTGCCCAAACTCGGTTACATTGTCGTTACTCATTAGACTTACAAGGCACTTTATTATAAAACTGAAGTTATAATTTTACGTTAACACTTTCTTAGAAAATGAAAAAACTACATAAATGAAGTCTCGGAGAAATAGGTGTTGTGGAGAGAAAGACTTAATCCACCCCAGGGATTTGGTCTAATATCATGATCAATTGATTGTGAACTTTCAAATACTAGAAGTACCCCTCTTAAATTAACAGCCGATAATCAAATCCTAACTTGAAATAACATTTTTTACCTAAAGACGAGTGAATTATCTTTTCTACCATTATGTGTACAAATGAATTATCTATTTTGTCTTTCAATGGCTTAATATATGTTAGAATGGAAGAATTTATGTAGTAGTTTAAATTGTAGGATATGGAAAAATATACCGCAACCCCAAGGGGTAAATGTATTTATCTCGACATATGAGTGATGTTAATGAGCAGAGAATATTTTGTGTAGATAGAGTTGTCTCTAGTCTCTACTCTAGTTTCAGCTATACATTTCCTCTTTCTTTGGGAAACAGTCATAGAGATGAAGCGCCGATTCCCATCCCATTGGCACTAGGCTGTACCAAAATATAGCAAGCAATCACCGGAGTAATTCCCGGAGATTTTGCTTCAGCAATTAATTACACAGTCAGAAAGGACTTTGACTCTCTTCTCTCTTTTTGCACGCTTTACTCAATCACTTCAATTCGTTTGTAAATTAAAAATAAAAACTTATCGCTAGTAGAAAGATATGAAGTATGAACACGTATACATGACTAAACAATGAATCAAAATTATTACCCCTCGAAGCGATCATGTTCTTACACTCTAATGCAAATTAATGAATACAATGTTATTGAGTCGGTAATATAACAAATCCCTTCTTTTTCAATATGACTAACAATGAATTAAAATTATTAATCATGTGTTTATAATTATCTTTGACTGTGTCAATATAAATATTTGAGAAGAGATATCACAAAAGTATAAATGTATAAAGTTTGAATTATGTATTTGAACATGATTTTTCAAGTTTGAATCCCTTTAATGATAAAAGAGTAAGAGAAAGATCTAAAATGATCTCCCAAGAGAAGAATCTAACATGGTCTCCCAAGTTCAAGTCCCCTTAAGGATAAAAGAGCAAAAGGAGGTTGTTACGCCTGGAAAAACAAGGTTGACTCAAAGCCCAGTCAGCACAAGTGGTCAGAGTCTAGGCAGATCTTGCAACCACGTCGCATGCTGGCGTGAGCAGCATGCTCCTGCCAGTGCAGTGGGTGCGCGCCAGACTGACGAGAGGTTGGAGGTCGTCCACGTGTCCAATCCCTGCATGAACCGTGGAAATCATGCGAGTAGGTGAACAACGGGACGCAAAGGAGGATTTGCACGGTACTTGACCCCTTTTTACGGATTTAGTAATCATTACCTCAATGTATCCCACTATAAATAAGGAGCTTCTCTCCCGTTTGTGGGATTCGCTCATTTTTACTCTTGATTAGCTGATCTCGCTCTATAATAGCTTAGGCTATGTTTGGCTTAGTATTTTTATCCATATTCTGGATCCTATTCTCCAAATAATGTTTGGCACATTATTCCAGAAATATTACCCTATTTTTTAATTACTTTTAGACCCCATAAGGTTATTAATTTCACTAAATACCCCCTGAAAAAAAGTTTAAAAATTAACAAAAATACCCCCATCAACCCAACTTGTCAGATTCCGGCAACCATCGTCAGTGATAGTCAGAATCTGTACAACGGCCTAACTTCCGACCAGAAATGGCCGGAAGTTCACCAATGTGGCCTTTTCCGGCCAGATCCACCACGGATCTGGCCGGAAAAGGCCAGATCTGGCCTTCAGTGACGGCCAAATCTTGGCCGTCGTTGACCGAAAACGACGGCCACATCTTTGGCCGTCGCAAAGATGGCCGTCGTTGACGGCCAAAGATGGCAGTCGTTTGGCCTTTTCCGGCCGTCGACATCCATAACAGACCGTAGATCTGGCCTTTTCCGGCCAGATCCACCATGGATCTGGCCGAAAAAGGCCATAACGACGTGTTACAGCACAGATTCGACCGGTCTGTGCCGTAACAAAATTTTTCGGCCAGATTCCGACGGTGGTGGCCGGAATCTGGCACTGCAAGTGGTGGGGGTGTTTTTGTCATTTTATCTATTAGGGTCTTTAATTAAATTAGTAAACCTAAGGGTTTTTTTACAAATTTTTAAAATTTACCTCGTAATACTCCCCTATCCAATAACCCAATATTATCCCCAAAATCCTATCCAAAATACTAAACCAAACGCACCCTTATTCTCTCTCTCCTTTGTATTCTCAATACTCTAAAGTCAGCTCGCTAAGTCGCGACCTGACCCTTCAAATATAAATACAATATCAGTAGATGTAGGATTCGCTTGTTTAAGCATCCGAACCACTTTAAACATTGTCTTTCCACCATTTACATTCTCGATCCCCCATTCACGTGTGTCTTCTAGGCCAGCTCAACATTTCACACGTGCATTTAGTTGGTGTCAAAATCATGCATCAACAATTTGGCACTAGAAGGATGGCCTGATTTAGTATTCGTCCTTCATCAGGAGAATCTTTGATTAACTGGTCCTACAACAGCAAATGGCTTGCCGATTCGGACTTGAGCGAACCAATCATGGTACTGAGGAGATCCCCTAAGTACAGGAGGACACTTCTCCCGAGGTGCCCTCAGTTCCACAAAATACCGTGGGGGATATCTCTTCAAGCTCACAGCTTGACCCTACCATCATGAGCTATCTAGAGAGGTTCAACAATACTCTCCAAACGGTCAACCAAAGGTTAGACTGTTTGGACCGGGGCATGCCACCCGAATCAAACAGGGTGGTGCAACTGCAAAAAACGCTTGCAGGTCGCGCGAAAGCGCGAAAAAGGGCGATAGCCCAGGCCGCGCGCACTGCAGCACGTCGAAGGAAGGGTAAGCAAGTGAAGAACAGCGGGCCTAAGGGCTCCAAAGGGCCGGCAAACACCGACCACGTCCCGAGTAAGATACCCGTGGCGTTAAGGCTCGGTGAAAGGTTGCATCCCGAGCCGTCCCATGCCACGTTGCACGAGCACTCCTATAAAAGTGATAGACGGGGCGATTCTCATCATCGCTAGAAAAACGATCCCGATCGTCATCGTGCGGGAGGTTCCTACACTTCGCGGGGCGATTCATACCACCGCGGAGGTCATGAAAATTCCCCGCACCATTCATCGCCATCACATGACTTTAGCCAACGTGTGTCAAGGGCGACCGGAACTGCCGGCCAAGGCGAACAGGAATCCGACCTTCGAACTTTCCTCAATTGCAATAGCGAGGGTTGAACTCGCATGGGGGAAAGCAATCCCCAGATAGCTCCGCTTCCTCAAATCGAGGAGCTATAGCGAGCTCTAAATCAGCTAAAAGCTTAGTAAAATGAGCAAGGGCAGGTCGCAGCAGCATCTCCCTTTTCTTCGGCGGTATTAGTCGCCCCTCTCCCATCAAGATTTAGAATGCCTGATATGCGGGCATTCGATGGAAATTCTGATATGCAGGATCACTTGTATGAATTCAATGACCTGATGGAGCTTCACCAGGTTTCAGACTTGGCGAAGTGCCGTTGTTTGGCAGTAACCCTAACCTCTCATGCTAAACAGCGGTTCAGGTCGCTCCCAGCGGGATCGATCAGCTTATGGCCTCAGATGAACGCGACGTTCTTAAGGCACTTCTAAGTGAACCGAAAGTTCTCAATGCCTTTAAGCTACCTCAGCAACATAAGGCAAGAGAGGGATGAATCCCTCTAGTCTTACATCGACCGATTCCACAAAGAACTTAATAAGGTAGCTCATACTCCTGAAGAGTCTGTTCGAACTCTCATCATAGCAGGAGTTTGCCCACAGACCGACTTGTGGAAAGAGCTACAGGCTGAGGATGATGTTTCCCTCACCCGCTTCTACAACCTTGCGAAGAAGTACCTCCGTATTGAAAACTCCGTGGCGGTGCTCCACCGCCGCGACCCCGATGCTTCAGGTCAGGTAGTGCTCCTGGTCAGGGGGAAAGTAAGAGAGTTGATTGCAGATGGGCTAATGATGATCAACGAAAAGGAAAGAAATCACGGTTCGAGCCTAAAAAGTCTTATGCTCCAGTTCCTCGTCGCGATCGCGACAGGAATCAGTATACGCCTTTGAATATGTTGGTCGAGGGGAAAGTAGGAGAGTTGATCGTAGATGGGCTAATGACGATCAACGAAAGGGAAAGAAACCACGGTTCGAGCCCAAAAAGTCTTATGCTCCAGTTCCTTATCGCGATCGCGACAGGAATCAGTATACGCCTTTGAATGCGTCTGTATCGGCTATTCTTGATAAGACAGAAGAAGCCGGCCTGCTTGGAGAGCCTGAGCCTATGAAAAATCCCCCATCAGCCAGAAATAATGAAAAACACTGTCGCTTTCATTGGGATAATGGGCATCACACCGATGAGTGTCCAGCTCTCAAACAAGCAATCGAAGATCTCATCAAGCAGAGGCATTTCAAAGAGTATATTGATGATTCCACTCCCGTGCAGGAGAAAAATCAAGGGGAACTAGGAAAGAAGCGTCGTGATTGCAAGGGTGTCTGCAGCGTCGGCATGATCTTTGGGGGACTGCACCTCGCGGGGAACTCACGAGGTGCCCAAGAAAGATATGCTCATGTAGCCCATCATGATCCTATCAGTGTGATGAACACGACGCGGTGACCACCAAAGGTTCATAAGGAGGAGGAAATTACCTTCTCCGAAAAGGACGCAGTTCGATTGCATCATCCCCATGATGACGCTCTCGTGATCACGCCCCTGATAGGGCGCTTCGACGTCCACAAAATATTGGTGGATAACAGAAATGCTGTGAACATCCTATTCCAGACAGCTTTCGAAAGAATGAATTTGGACAACCGACCTGAAGCCCGCCTCGATCCCCCTATACGATTTTACAGGCGACCACCTGATCCCCAAAGGAACGATCTCGCTTCCAATCACACTGGGTGACTTTGACGAGTTGACCAAAGTAACTAAATTCTTAGTAGTGGATTGCCCATCCGCTTTTAATGGTATCTTGGGGCGACCTTTGCTGAGAGACTTCAAGGCGGTCACTTCAATATACCATCTCAAGATGAAGTTCCCCACCTCGGGGTAGGGGAAGTTAGTAGATCTCAGCGCGTATCTCGCGACTGTTATGTAAGGGCAGTGCAAATGGCGTGCAAGGGGAAGGGCATCCACGTGGCATTTCCCAACACGCAAGGGCGATCAGCCGGATCGAGCCACAGCCTGGCCCAGCCGAGGATAATATGGATCCTCGTATTCAGGAATGGCCTTCCAGTAGGCTAGTTGAGGATCTATCTAAAGTGTCGGTCAACCAGAGTGAGCCCAGCAGAGTGTTGAGGATTAGGAGCAATTTCAACCCCTAACTCGCCACCGATCTGACCAGCTTTCTCAGAGAGAATATCGATGTGTTCGCATGGTCGCATGCAGATATGGTCGGGATCAGTCCGAATATTATTTGCCATGCTTTGAACATCAAAAGTGAAGCCAAGCCGGTTCGTCAAAAGAGAAGAGTGATGGATCCAGAGCGATATGCTGTCTTGAAACTTGAGGTAGATAATCTCCTTCGGAATGGATCCATCCGAGAAGCGCTCTATCCAAGCTGGGTTGCCAACCCAGTTCTAGTAAAGAAACCCAACGGCAAATGGCGGACCTATGTCGACTTCACCGACCTCAACAAAGCATGTCCAAAAGATAGTATTCCCCTGCCTAGGATCGACCAGCTCGTGGATACCACCTCCGGGCATGAGCTACTGAGTTTTATAGACGCGTACTCGGGATATAATCAAATCCCGATGTACGCACCGGACGAAGAGCATACTTTTTTTTGTGACAGATCAGGGGCTGTATATTGCTACAGGGTTTTGCCCTTCGGCCTCAAGAACGCTGGCATAACTTACCAGCGGCTGGTTAACCAAATGTTCTCCGAATAGATCAAGAAATCAATGGAGGTCTATGTAGATGACATGCTGGTCAAGTCGCATGTCGCTTCAGATCATATAGTGCATCTCGCTGAGATGTTTAACATCCTCCGAAAATATAGAATGAAGCTAAACCTTCTTAAGTGCTCATTTGGAGTATCCTCGGAAAAATTCCTGGGATACATGGTTAACCAGAGGGGAATAGAGATCAACCCCGAGAAAATCCAAGCTCTCCTCGATATGAAAAGCCCAACCAACAAAAAGCAGGTTATGAGCCTTAATGGGCGAATAGCGGCACTCAGTCGCTTCATATCGAGGGCAACAGATCGCTACTTGCTGTTCTTCAATGTACTAAGGGCTAACAAGAAGTTTGAGTGGACTCCCGAGTGCGAACAGACATTCTAGAGTGTTAAAAAATACCTCAGGAAGCCATCTCTTCTGTCCAGACCTCTCTCGCAAGAGATTCTCCTCCTGTATCTATCCGTCTCAGTTCGCGGTTAGTGCAACCTTGGTTTGGGAAGAGAACAGGGTCCAATGGCCAGTGTATTACGTGGGCAACATCTGTTGGATTCGAAATGCGGTATCCAGAAATGGAATGATTAGCTTATGCTCTGCTGATCACTTCTAGAAAGTTGCGACCTTACTTCCACGCCCATACGATCCATGTAATGACCAATTACCCACTCAGGCAAGTCCTCAAGAAACCAGAGGCATTGGGTAAGTTGCTTAAATGAGCCATGGAATTAAGTCAGTTCGATCTGAAGTACAGACCGAAAGCAACCATCAAAGGGCAGGCCGTTGCCGACTTCATATCAGAATTCTCATATCATCCGACGAATGAGTCGGAGCAACAGCCCAATGAAGTCATTTAGGAAACTGCCCAAAATCTATCGACCTGGATCCTCTACATCAATGGATTATCGAATAGAAAGAGAGTCGGGGCAGGTCTTCTCCTTTTGGGTCCCGAAAGGACTCGCATTCATGACATTCTTCGGTTCGGTTTTAAGGCGACCAATAATGAGGCCGAGTATGAAGCTCTGCTCGCTGGACTGCGGTTGGCCAGAGAAATGGGTTCAGCCACGATCAGCATCCACAGTGACCCCATGATGGCCGTTAACCAGATTTTGGGGGAGTACCAAGCCAAGGAAGAAAACATGATCAGCTATCTAAAGAAAGCTTAGGCCATACTCGAGCTGTTCATGCACTTCACGATCACATAGATTTCTAAAGACAACAACTCTGTGGCAGATACCTAGGCAAGGATAACCTCGTAATTGGATTTAGATGCACCAGAAAGCATTCCTATTTGGTTCATCGAGACCCCCAGTGTTAGCCTAATTGAACAGGTCGTGAATGTAATAGAATCAGTTTCCTATATGACCCCTATCATTCAGTATCTCAGAGATGGGACCTTACCCAACGACAAGGTCGAAGCAAGGACCCTGCGAATAAGATCTGCTCGTTACACCCTCATCGGAGACCAGCTGTACAGACGAGGGTTTAACACCCCTCTCCTCCGATGTGTAACCAGCGAAGAGACAGATTACATCATAAGGGAGATACATGAAGGGATCTGTGGTAATCACACCGCCGCACGATTTCTCGCCAACAAAGTTGTTCATCAAGGGTACTATTGGCCCCTAATCCAAGAAGACACCTATAACTTTGTCAAAAGGTGTGACAAGTGCCAACGGTTCGCGAACATACAACGAGCTCCTTCCTACCAGCTAATAACCATGACCAGCCCCTGGCCATTCTTCATGTGGGGAATCGATCTCCTCGATCCCGTGGCAGTTGGTTAAGGGGGAGTCAAGTATGCCGTGGTCGCGGTGGATTACTTCACCAAGTGGGTTGAAGCAGAACCGTTAGCCGCAATCACAACCAGAAAGCTCAAGGACTTCGTCTTCAAGAATATTGTGTGCCGCTATGGGATTCCTCATACTCTTATCTCAGACAATGGTAAACAATTCAACAACGAGGAGTTCAAGCAGTTTTGCGACGAGCTGGGTATTCATAAAAAATTTGTCTTAGTCGCAAGACTGCAAGCAAATGGCCAAGTTGAAGCTGTCAACAAAACCATCAAGCACACTCTTAAGGCCAAACTTGGCACAGCCAAGGGGAATTAGACCGACGACCTCCCTGAAGTCCTATAGGCATACAAGACAACTCCGAGAACCTCTACCTCAAAAACCCCTTTTTCGCTAGCATATGGCTGCGAAGCGATGATCCTTGTGGAGGTAGGAGCCGGTTCACTTTGGAGGGACCTGTACAACGAAGCCGACAATGAAACGCTTATGTGTGCAAGTCTGGACCTAGTTGAAGAACATCGCAGCAAGGCTCAGCTAAGGATAGTAGCCTATCAGCAAGGCTCAGCTAAGGATAGCAGCCTATCAACAACGTGCGAAAAGGTTCTTCGACTCTAAGGTCAGAAGAAGAGACTTTCTGGTCGGCGACCTTGTTTTGAATGAAGTTCTTCTCGGTACTAGAGAACTAAGTACGGGAGTTTTGGACCGAACTGGGAAGGCCCATACCGCATCGTCAAAGTAATAAGACCAAGGACTTACCATCTCAAAAGGTTGAATGGTTCCGAAGTACCTCGAGCTTGGAATGCTGAGCATATCCGACCGTATTATTAGTAATTCCGAACTCAATTATTTCCTTGTAAAGATCGGTCTTAATTTTTGCAATCTTTGTAATAGCAAGTGTACAATTCTGATCATTTGTAATCATTTTCCCATATATACAATTCTGTTCGTATAAACTTGTACCAATATTATTGTAAACAGTTAGAATACGATCTCATATGTAAAGAATGCGAAAATTGTAAATACTCATGAAAGATTGTGAAAAGCAATATCTTTGTTTATAAAAAGGAAAAGTACATAGGCATAAAGGGAGAAAACAAGAGAAGCGGATCATTGATCCTCCTTCCTAGGCTGGTTGCCAGCCGCCTGATCGGACACGAGCTCCTTTGGAACGAACTCAGCCTGTTCCTCTTCCAGGTCAGGTTCCCGAGCTGTTTCCCCAGCTTCAGCCTATGCCATGGAAGCAAGCTCGTTCCAGTACTCGTCAGGGAGGTCGGACAGATCCATCTTAGGATTCCTCGAAAGAAGGGCAAAGATGGACTGAATCGTCCATTTTGTAGCCCTATTCTCGATCTCTGCCTCTTACTGCTGCATCTCTGCAATTAGCGAAATGACGCGGCCCCGAGTAAAGTGGAGCTCGGCCTCAAGCGCTGACCGCTGCTTCTCAGTATTCTCCCACAGCTCGCCCCTTTCCTGCTTTGCTCGCGAGGCCCGCTCAGAGGTCGCTTTTAGCTCTTGGTCTTTCTCACCGACCTCTCTGGTGAGTCTAGCCACCATCCTCTGGAGCTCATTCATCTCCTCCCTGTGCCTCTCCAACTTGACCTTCTGAAAGTCTACTGTGCGAAGAGCAGCATTCCTCTCGTTCAGGTACTAGATCGTCGAGGTGGTGGACAAATCTTTCTCTGCTTCAACGGCCGCCAAGTCCCGCTTAAGCCACGCATTCTCTTCCCTCATCTCCACCAATCCCTTCGCAGCCCCGAGTTGGACCTTCTGCAGGGACAGGTGCATGGAGAGCAGGGCTTGCATAGCGAAGAGAATAAAGTTATTTATATTGCATAAGTAAATGTCCTCGCCAAGGGCAGCTCGTTTACTTGGGTTAGGTGATGGAAAGACGTGGTCATCAGGTCCATGGTACTGGAGGCCATGAACTGCTCGAAAGCCTCTGCAAGCCCGCATTCGAGCAATGCGAAGACCACCAGCTGCAGATGGTCCGATAGCTGTCCCATTGACTTTAGGACGGGGGTGCCAGTGCCCGTAACTGGTAGAGTCCCCCCTGTTAGCTCTTTTCCCTAGCTCTTCCCAGGGACTGCGGTTGCATGTTACCTTACCTGCTGACCTCCGGCAGCGATGGAGATACCGGTCACGCCCCTAGTTGGCCCTCCCGAGCAGAATACTTGGTAAGGCTACGACCTCTTGGGCTAGACGCCCAAATCCTCCGGTTCAGACTTCGACTCTTCGGTCAGAATCAGCCTCCTTTTTTTAGGCCTCTTAGCTATGGTTTTCTACTTAGGGTGAGCAGTGCCCTCAGGTCGGGCCAGATCGACTGTCGATGTGCCCTCGTTGGAGGGACCACTAGGAGCCACTCCAGCTGGTCCGGTGGAACCCCTTCGGGGAAGGAAAATTGCCTTGGTCATGGTGACTTGGGCACTCTGGGAGGCATGGTCGCTGCATGCGAACACCGTTAGAAAACAGTTTGCTACGCGAAGGGTCGAAAAGAAATCAAGAAAACTTACTCGGCGGGGTCTCTAAGGCCACGTCTCAGTTGAAAAAATTGTATTTCCGCAAATTCGTAGTTGTCACGAGTAGCCTCGCGTCGCGACTTGCTTTGGGCAGAAAACTGAAGGTTATGATTCTGTCCAGGTCCATGAGCAGCTCTAAACTAGTCGTTTTGTTAACTGCCAGAAAAATAAATAGCTCGTTAGCGAAGAACAAATAAAAGTCAATAAATTCGAAAGGAAAAAGAACCTACTCGGCTCCTGGAAGCTGTAAAGGTTGTCGTGACGAAAGAAAAAGAACTTCGTCTCATACGGTCCTACATTACTCAAGTAACTGTGTATCCCCGCTTCTATGGTAGTTTGCCTGGACAAGTAATAGGAATTCTTGTCTTTGCTCTTTTTTAGAATATATGAGCAACCGAGCTCTACCGTGGTTAGCTCACCCAGCTCGTTCTCACGGCACGCGATGTACATGGCAATGACAATCATGTACGCATTCGGTGTGAGCTGCATTATCACGATCCCAAAATGATCGAGGACCGACCTGACAAAGGGGTGGAAAGGGATCAACCCCCCACCCTTGAAAATGTATCGCGACCAACCCTCGTGGCCGATATCGAGCTATGTGTGCCCTATTGCGGAAGACCTCCACGCTAATAGCGTACTGGTCTACCACCCTTTCAAGCTCTTCCTCGGTAAGTACTGAGAAGATCTCTCGAGTGGGACCCGCAGAGCATCCTACATGGGCGAACTGGTCCCTTTCTCGGCTCTGGTCGTTGGGGGGTCCATTCTCTTGCGGTCTGTAAAAGCAAGAAACAGGGAACCATTAAGTCCTCGTACACTATCTCGTACGATGACGTTGAGGAGAAAATAAATATTTCCTCCCTTAAACCCTAGAAAAACCCTAACAAAATACTTAAAGGGCCACCGTTAATGGACCTGACCCAACCGAGGATATTTCATCTCCGATGAGCTACCAACAGACAATCGTCGCATAGCGACTGTCAAAAGCAAAATCAAACCAAAAATAGGGGAAGGGAATCTTTTTTACCTCTTTAAATGAGAAAGATTGGCTCTTCTGCTCTGAATATCAGACAAACACCACTCTAGAAGGCAAAGAACCAAGATTCGTAAAAGTTTCTTGCTCTTTGTGAGAATGGAAGTACTGTGACTTTGCCTGAAGAGAGCTTGGGGTTTATATAGCTAAGGAAGTGGCGCTTTGGTTTCTCGAAGTCAAACGACGTTTGGGCGGAAAACACATCCGACCGTTGATTGCGACCACGTGTCACGAATCAGCGAGGAAGAGTGACCGTCACGCCTCGAGAAATCAGATTGTCAACCCCTTCCGTTGAAACACTCAAGCGACGACATGTTTTCCCTCCTCCACATTTAATGCGCCCATGTCCGTATTTAATGCTCTTATAGGGAATGTCGTTCCAGTATGGCACGCATTTAATGCGCATGGCTTACACTTATTATGCTCAAGACACGTCTGTCAGAGCAAAAGGTGCTTCATTTAATGTATCCACTGTAAAAGTGCAACGGATAACATCTGAAAAGGTCGTTATGAAAAACACTCTTTGTTTAGTAAGTCGTGAGGCGACGTAACTCTTCAACCTCGTCTCATGTCGGTTGCGAAGCGATGTGATTCTTCGACCTCGACGGGCATTAGCCACGAAGCAGCAACCATTTATCCTCTTGAAAGTTGTTAAGTGTAAACAGGTAGAGGATTCCATCCAAGTCGGAATCATTATTATAGCACTGGATATCCCAAATCCAGGTCGCTAACTGTAAGGTCAAAGATCACCCCAGGTCGCATGCGAAGTGATGTCCTCTCGACCTCCTTCACAATCAAGTCGCTTCGAACAACATCTCTTCAAACACGTCAGATCAAGGCATTTATAATTTCCAAGGTTTGATTCTCAAACCTTAAAAATTAGGGGACTTCTATTACGTCTGGAAAAGTAGGGCTGACATAGAGCCCAGTCAACACAAGTGGTCAGAGTCTAGGTAGATTTTGCAACCATTCAGGCACGGCCATGTCGCATGCTGGCGTGAGCAGCATGCTCCTGCCAGTGCAGTGGGTGCACGCCAGACTGACAAGAGGTTGGAGGTCGTCCACGTGTCCAATCCCTGCATGAACTGAGGAAATCACGCGAGTAGGTAAACAACGGGACGCAAAGGAGGATTTGCATGATACCTGACCCCTTTTTACGGATTCAGTAATCATTACCTCAATGTATCCCACTATAAATAGGGGGCTTCTCTCCCGTTTATGGGATTCGCTCATTTTTACTCTTGATTAGTTGATCTCGTTCTGTAATAGCTTATTCTCTCTCTCCTTTGTATTCTCAATACTCTAAAGTCAGCTCGTTAAGTCGTGACCTGGCCCTTCAAATATAAATACAATATCAGTGGACGTAGGATTCACTTGTTTAAGCATCCGAACCACTTTAAACATTGTTTTTCCACTATTTACATTCTCAATCCCCCATTCACGTGTGTCTTCTAGGCCAACTCAGCATTTCACATGTGCGTTTAGTTGGTGTCAAAATCACGCATCAACAGTTTATAATCATCTTTGACTGTGTCAATATAAATATTTGAGAAGAGAGATCACAAAAGTATAAATGTATAAAGTTTGAATTATGTATTTGAACATGACCTTCCAAGTTCGAATCCCTTTAATGATAAAAGAGTAAGAGGAAGATCTAAAATGATCTCCCAAGAGAAGAATCTAACATGGTCTCCCAGGTTCAAGTCCCCTTGAGGATAAAAGAGCAAAAGGAGGATCTAACATGGTGTCTAAAGTTGGAGTCCACAGGGTTGCTAACAGAGGTGGCCACTAGAGCTCGTACTCGGTTGATAGTTCTAAAGTCTTGGAAGATTAGTTGAGGTAAGTGTAAGTTGACCTGAACACCGCTGATCATAAAAAAAAAAAAAAAAAAAGATTTTAGAAGAAATAGTAGGAGGGGAAAGAAGTATCCAAGGATCAAATGAGAGACGAGGAATTAGGTGAAATATATAGACAGCATCTATTGTGTCAAATTATATATATATATATATATATATATATTATCAATTATCAATTTGTCATCATATGAAGATATTATAAAATTAATTATTATAAATAAAAAAACCTCTTCTCATATTTAGGAACAAATACAAATTTAGAAGGCATAGTGAATTGTTGTATGCCCATCTATGTGAAATATCATTACGTTTTATAAAATATCATTTCTCTTGCAAAAGTCCATAAATTCGTAGAATTTTAGCTCAAAATCTCCATTTCTCATACAGTTTCACACTAATACTATAACAACAATAATAATACTATAAAAAAAACTTAATCCTATAGACATAAAATATTAAGGGTGATCGGTTTTGGGTACCCTATATCTTTTGAAGGAACCAGAACTGACGAATCCTGAAATTTGAAACCGATGGTTCCGGTTTTTAGGTCCCCAAAACCGAAACCTATAACAATAGTTCCATTTACGTTTTGCAATTACGGATAAAATTCTTTACCCCCAAAAGTTTATAAGATGACAAAAAAACCTTAAAAACTTACAATAAGTCCTCCCCCCTCCTCCACCCCACCCCCCTCCCCCTAGCATTTGTTAACAAAAAAAAAAAAATTACAAATACATTATAAAGCCTTCAGGCCTTCCGCCCCCAATTCAACTTTATGGAAACTAAGAATTACAAATTACAATAATCCGTTAAAAAATCATCAAAATTACAAACTCCAAAATTAAAATGATGAAATTATATAACATATAAAATAAGTAACATCACAATTAACAACATCCACTCTTTAATGTTATATATGACAGCAAAATCACAAATTCAAAATTCGTTTGCCTTAAAATCTTATTGAAGTTTGTATATATGACTAAAAATTATAAAACCCCCCCACTCTTTAATGTTATTTCATATCAGTCTCGATTCCCAGTTTTGGTTCCTGATTACAAGAACCAAAATCGGAACTACATAGTATTGGTTCCAGATTTTTAGAATCGAAACCTACCTGTTGATGGCCGATTTTGAGTAAGAACCGGAACCAAACCCAGGGTACTCGCCGGTTCCCATCAGTTCTTTTGAACACCCCTATAAAATATACAAGGAGACGAGATATGAAAAAAGATAGTGTGTGTATATATATATATATCAGAACTACATAGTATTGGTTCCAGATTTTTGGAATCGAAACCTACCCGTTGATGGCCGATTTCGAGTAAGAATCGGAACCAAACCCAGGGTACCCGCCAGTTCCGATCAGTTTTTTTGAACACCCCTATAAAATATACAAAGAGACGAGATATGAAAAAAGATAGTGTGTGTGTGTGTGTGTGTGTGTGTGTGTCTATATATATATATGTATCAATTCATTTTATAAAAGCTATACATTTTATCTAAACAATATAGTCATGATATTAAATATGAATAATGTTTGTAAAGTACAACAAATAAATATTTTAGAAAAATGAAACAAATACCTCCTCTGGATATAGCTTTAGTGGATCATAATCAAACTAAATACCATCATAGTTCAATCCAATTACTTCTAAGTACACTCTAATGGCAAGCAAAAATAGTTGAAAAATGAGTTCACTGAATGAAAAAAAAAAAAAAAAAAAAAAAAAAAAAAAAAAAAAACCTTAGTTGAGTCCTCAACCATCCAAATACCAAAACAACATACATTTTCTAGAAGTGTAGTTTAATACAGAGGGGACGAATAAACATTTGAGTTTTGTAGTGGAGAGTAATGCAAAGGAGACGGAGACGAATAACTTTAACGGGTGGTCCTCGGTGGTGGTGGCAGTCGGTAAAGTTAGAGAAGATGACATACTTGTAATGGATTTGAGGATAAGAAGGACCGAGTTCATTTTTTTCTTTTCTTTGTATAAACCAGATAAATGATCGCCCGGTGAAGTATCGAGCTCCTAGTGAAGTGTTGAGCTTTTGGAAGATGAGACATGGGGTAATATTAGTACTTGGAATCAAGCTTTAGTACTAGTATGTTACTGGTTTCTCCAAACAAAGCATTTGTAAAGTCTTCTTATTTTACACCACTTCTTGTAGGTACAAAAATAGTAATACTAATTAATAATAAATCACATAAAATCATTCTTTTGACTGATGCAATCTCTTTGTCTTATGCATCTGAAGATAATACCCAAAACGCTGATTTGGGTTAAAGCACACATGCATGTAGCATCTAAGAAGTTAAATTATAATTTAAATTACAAGGTGCTTCATCTTTTAATTGATCTTTTAATTTTGTAAATATAGTTATAAACGAGAAAGCAAAATTAAGAAGGATGGATATAGCAGAAATCATACAAAGTTAAAGCAAGCTATATAAATCTGGATAACATCAAATAAATATAAATAATAGTCAAAAATTAAATTTCTAAAAATATATCAATAAAGAATCTGATTAAAAATTTCTATCTAGAATTTGGAATCCAGATCCGGTTGGGCGTTAATTAAAGTAATAATAGCCTTACAAAGAGCCATACAAAGAGTCAAATCCAGCCCTTGAAATTCATGATTGCCTCTTTCTCTCTCTCTCTTTCCCTTCTTTCAAGGGCTGGATTTGACTCTTTGTATGCCTCTTTGTAAGGCTAGTATTACTCTTAACAACCAGCACTCTAACTTAAATTACTTAGCTATCAAATTGATTTCATTTAAATAAATAAAATTTAGTTAATTAGTATGAATAAATTTACCTAATTAATTACTTATATTAATAGATGATTAATTTTTAATTAAGAGTAAACATCAAATGTCATCAATATTAATATTGCTTAACAACAAGAATACAATATCCTAAATTATAAATACCAAAATACAGAACTATAAGTAATTTTCTTGGAGTATTAGGCAAATAAGAAAAATAATTCATAATTTGGAGAAAATTTTAAGAAGAACAATACTTATAAAGAAACAATAAAATAGGTAAAGTATTTAAAATAAAAATAATGAATTAATTTTGTATATCCCTTATCAAGGTTTTAAAACCCGGCCTAGGGTGAAACCCAACAAAATGGTCGGGTCCCAGGTTGACTGATTGAACCGATTTATCATCAGTCAAACTGGTATATTTGTTTAACTATATTGACCATGGTAATTAGAATATAAAGAAATTATAGAGGATAAGGACTTGGAATGAACTACCACTGGGTGCCCTGAAGATAAAAAAGCAAAAGGAGGCTTCATAAGCTTCTGAGTTCGAGTCCCCCTATGCACTAATAAGGGTGGCCATCTAGGCTCTTACCTGGTCGACAGTATAGTTCCAAGGTCTTGGAGGATTAGTTGAGGTGCGTGCAAGCTGACCCGGACAAAATAACCTAATTAACTATAGATTAGCACTATTAATCTAACAAGGCTTGCCTTGGAATTTATCAAATTAAAAGGATTTCAAGATTTATTTATGCCAAATAAATCATAATTTATCAAATTCTAAATAGAGTTTAGTATGTCTGTGGACAGTGTCAATCCAACTTTAGAAATTTTGTCAACTATATCAACAGCCACATGCACCTTTGCAATGAATCAAACATATATTAATTTCACTGTAATTTCTACCAAATAAATAGCAATAAGAATTCAAAAACTAGACGATTACACAATTAGATTAAAAAATGAGAGAGGGGAAATAATTTTTAAATAATCCACATGACATCATAATCCTATAAAAACTAAGTTCAAATTTTTTCATCTTTTTTGTCTTTTTTCCTTTAATTAGTGAGATTTCTCCTTCTACAAAGAAATTGGATTCATACCTTCTTTAAATCACAAGTGTAAGTGATAAGAGTGTAATTTATACATTTTTTATTCCTTCCATATTACATTTTTGTTATGTTTTATGCCTAGTTGAGTTGATTAGAGTTTATTTTGTAAGTTTGACATATTTGGATAGACTTTAGGAAATAATTGAGAAAAGATTAGAAAATTCCAGATTTTTGTTATTCTGACCAGTGCTGCGTTTTTCAGGTTTTTCATGGAGTCAGATTTCTCGATTGCAAAAGTGTTCTTCAGAAAAAGTAAAGTAGACGAATCAAGCATTCCAGGAAGGTATTATGGGCGAGAATCCAAATTCGTTTGGGCCCTCACTAGTTGTTACAAAACCGGACCTAGAATCCTATTTGCGGAAGGATTTCCTGGCTGAGTATTGAGTCTTCGAATGGGCCTAATTGGAGCTTCAAATATCGAAAGCAGATGATTCAAAAGCCCAAATTCAGTGACACATCTAGCACTACAACTTTTATGAAGTGACCAAGCCCAGAAGAGTTCTTTTACATTGCGAGAATCCTGGTGCAGTCTGAAGACGAATTCTGTTTTCCATATCTGATAAGGATTGACAATTTTGGAAGTCTATCTTTTAGGAAAGGTCTAGGAAAGTAATTTTATTTTTTCCTAGGGCAGAATTGAGGAAAAAAACACATTATTTATTTATGAGTTGTTAGGTTAAACATGAGAGAATAGCAGTAGAGTTTAGTTTTTAGTTTATTTTACTTTCTACATCAAGATGTGCGGCAGATCTTTCTTCTTCAGTTCAAGGGGATTTTGAAGCCTGAAT
Organism: Pistacia vera; assembly: GCF_008641045.1. Classification (NCBI taxonomy): domain Eukaryota; kingdom Viridiplantae; phylum Streptophyta; class Magnoliopsida; order Sapindales; family Anacardiaceae; genus Pistacia; species Pistacia vera. The sequence continues at coordinate 244,665 of NW_022196317.1, forward strand.
TCATGTCATTGGTATAACTTAACTTTAGTAACATTGTTCTCAATCTCATTCTTATTGGAATTGTTTATGTTATTCTGTTTTAATTGTTTATAAATTTTGTTTGGGTGATTTAGTAATGGCCTACTAAATTGTTTAATCGGAATTTTATCTGTTAGAATTAGGAATTGTGATACGCAATTGTCCTCTTTCTATTCAATGAGTAACACATGATGATAGATGATTACGGACAAGTTTTCAGTCTGTCACCTTGAATAACATAACCTAAGTTAAATAATCTGATCTTGCGTGATTGTTGCTTGGATTGATCTATTTTCCTATTTCTTAAGGCTGCCATTGAATTAAACTTAGAGACCTTATTCTAGGTTGTTCAAGGGTTAGGATCTAACTAAAAAGCTTATTTCAGTAGTGACAATTAAGGGAAAATTTGGGTAACAGAGCTTGTTGTTTCCTAGGGTCAATAATTCCATAATAACGAGATAAAATAATGTTACGGTTAGTTCATGTCCAATGCATGTTTAGGTGGATCTTGAACCGAGAACTGGTTGTTTTTAATTTGATATTTTCTACCATTAGCGATTTATTTGTTTCACTTTAGATTGCATTGACTACAACCCCTTTCATTATTGTTGTCATGTTTACTGTTTAGAATTTTGTTTTATTTTCCTGTTGTCTTCGTTGTGGTTATTGGCATAGAATATAGGATTTAATCGAATCATTCCCTGTAAGATCGACCCTTGCTCACCCTATATACAATTTAGTAGTTATGTTAGTAAGGTTAATTGATTTGGTGCATTCGCACACTACCAGTAAGCAATGAGTTTCTTATATACGACAGAAGCAGGTTTGGTCTCCAGATTGGCATGTAAGCGTCAAACCTTGAATGATATCTTGAACCTTCATTCACAATAATATATGTAAAGAAAAAAAAAATGAAAAACACTGTAAATCATAATTTTTAAAGCAACACTGTTTATGCATAAGCGATAAAAAGTTACATAACTAGAAAAAACTTTTACCCATACATTTATTTAGACATATTCTTTTTGTTTTAATACTTATTAGGGGTAGTTTTATTATATCCTGAGATAATAAAAGTTTTTAAAATTGATTATATTTATGCATTTATTTAGGGACCGATAAACCCATAAGCTGCAACCAACAACCCTCAGACAAACCCAAGGGACAAGAAAGCAAAAAAAAAAAAAAAAAAAAAACCTCTATACACTCGGTGAAAGATCAGCATGCTGCATGAAGAGTGGTGGAATGGAGAAGAAAGCATAAAAAAATTGGATTCAAAAAACCGGTTTTCAAACAAAGCTTGGAAAAGAGATTATACATACTCTTGCTTTGGATTGATAAGACCGCCTCAAAGTAATAAGACCTCCACACTTTACACCACCTTGAGAGTTTAGAGAGTGGTCTGGCTTTTAGAGAGAGTTTTGGTTTTGCTTTGATGTGAACATGGGTGTTATGAACAAAAATGCAACCTTTTGCATTTATATATACTTGGGCAATTTTGCAATTATTTATTTTTCACTTCCAAGCCCAATAAAATCTTATTTATAAAGGACCCCACGAATTTAATATGCTACCCTTTGAATAATCAATATTATTCAAGGGCCATGTAAACTAAACTAGTTTCTATAACAACCCAAATTTACCCCTTTTTACCCTTTAACTATTAAAAGGTTATTTTTGTTCATCTCATAAACTTAACACTTAAGATAAAATAATTAGATATAATTAATTATTGCTTGACCATTTTAACCCTTAAAATGTCACAAATGATTTCTATGTAACATTATTATAGAAATCCCGTTATTACCCTCGGAAGGTGCTAGCCCTCTTCGGATAATCATTTCTCTCTCTCATCCTTCTCTAACTTCCCAAGGCTATTGGTGTGACCATGTAGGTCACCGTGGATTAGTCGTGAGCCGGTTCTGGATGAATCCGAAAACCTGTCCGAGGCCCCAACGCTATGGTAAACATCTAGCAATGTGCCATAGTCCCTAACCACGTGAAGAAATACTTCATCGAACCCATTTTAGACTAACGTACCATGCAGGTAAAGTCCCTCCATTGAGATATCCTAATCGAGTATGGATTCATGGAACGTCAAAATCCTAAATCGATCTTCTATCGAATCGTCGATCATATGTTCGGAAACTCGTCATCACAAACTTGCTTTGTATGACTAATAATAGACTCTGGCCAGAGATTCAATTTTCTGACATTTATCGATGTTCGTCTAGGAACTCGAATCCGGATGGAGTCAGCGGTACTCCAATCCTAATTTCCGAGTCAATGGATCCCTCTTGACCATCGTTCGTTTCCGCATATGAACAACCGCATGACCAAATAGGCTTTATTATACGAAACATGATTAGTCTCGTACTTATACACCGTATGAACCATACGCATCCATATCGGATCCGACTACAATGTCTCAGGTCAAAGGACTACATCGTGCACTGATATAACCAATGATAAATCATTGACTACATGCTTTTCCAAGTGATTTGTCTTATTCGGTCACGTTCGAAAATAGTTCACCAACTGTTAATCCATACCAATGCTCTAGTGACATGACTATCATCGTCATCCGTACTTATTCAACTCATGATATCTTTCGGAAGCATCCGTATGCCTACTGTACAATAGTTGCCCAAATTTATATTGCTTCCGTAGGGAACCCTTTCGATAATTCATTTACCTATTAATAATGAATCATCTGGACAATTCATATACATACTTTATTTTAAATGCATGACTGAATAAAGGAAGCATTTACATATATAATTGAAGAACTCTTTCTTCTATTATTTATGATATATAGATACAAGACAAAATGCTCTGAAACCGACAACACGAATGGTTTCTAGGGCATACACTAATATACACTAACAAACTCCCACTTGCACTAAAGCCATTCGATGTTGTATCTCATACCCATCTTCTCAAGATGATGGTCCAATTGCTTCAGTGTCATTGCCTTAGTCAGTGGATCAGCTACATTTTCTGCTGAAGGAGTCTTCAGAATCAAAATCTCTCCAGCTCCAACGAATTCTCTCAAAATGTGATACTTACGCTGAATGTGTTTGGATTTTGGTGTGCCCTTGGTTCCTTTGCCTGTGCAATAGCTCCAGTATTGTCACAGAACATGCTTATCGGGTAAGCCATGTTCGGAACCACACCAAGTTCAATTACGAACTTTCGCATCCAAACAGCCTCCTTCGCTGCTTCCGAAGCAAATGTATTCTTCTGTTGTAGAGTCAACTGTGGTTGTCTGTTTGGAACTTTTCCAACTAACAGCACCTCCATTACATATAAAAATGTACCCTGACGTAAGACTTTCTATCATCAATATCTGATTGGAAATCAGAATCTGAGTATCCTTGAATGTTTAACTCGGAACATCCATAACTCAGAACTAGATCCTTAGTTCTTCTCAAGTACTTAAGGATCGATTTTACAACCGACCAATGTTTCTCCCCTGGGTTTGACTGATATCTGCTTGTAACACTTACAGCATAAGCTATATCAGGTCTTGTACATAGCATTGCGTACATTAAGCTACCACGGCAGACGTATAAGGCACATACGCATCCGCTCCACTCTTCATCGTCTTTGGACCCATCTCCTTAGAAGATGAAGACCATGATGAAGGGCAAAATACCTCCTAGTAGTTCTCCATGCTAAATCTTTTTAGCATTTTCTCTATGTACATTTTTGAGATAATCCAATTACCCTTTTCGTTCTATCTCTATAGACACGAATGCCAAGGACATATGTCGCTTCTCCTAAGTCTTCATCGAGAAGGTTTTGGACAACCAAACCTTAACCTCTGTCATCATGCCTATATCATTTCCCATCAAAAGTATGTCATCTACATATAATATGAGAAACGTGATGGCATGATCTTACCCATTTGTATACACAGGCTCATTCGGATTCTTGACAAAACCAAACGATTTGATTATGTCTTCAAATCGAATTTCCAGCTTCTTGAAGCTTGCTTCAATCCATAATGTCGATGCAATTTGCATACCTTATGTCTTTCAGCAGAGGATACAAAACCTATCGGTTGTTCCATATGATGTTTTCCTCAATAAACCCATTGAGGAAGCTGTTTGACATCCATCTGCCAAATTTCATAATCATGGTATGCTGCGATGGCTAGCATTATACGGATGGATTTAATCATAGCTACAGCGAGAAGGTTTCCTCATAATCCAATCCTTGTTTCTGAGTATAACCTTTCCACCAGTCGAGCTTTGAAGGTCTCTACCTCCCCATCCTTGCCAACTTTTCTCTTGTAGACCCATTTACAACCTATAGGAACTATTCCCTCAGGTGGATCCACAAGCGACCATACTTGATTGGCATGCATTGATTCTTCTCAAAATCCATTGCTTCCAGCCATTTTCCTGAATCTCTATCCAGTATTGCTTCTTCGTAGCTTCTAGGATCATCACCATGATCATCTACTCCCACTAAGTAAGATTCAAAATCTTGCTCATGTGGAACCCATATCTCCTGGAGGTTTCGACATCTAGAAGACTTTCGTACTGGAACCATAGTATCTGATACTGAGGTTCGCTGAGTGGACGTTCCATCTTCAGCAATCTCGGTTCTTGGCTCTTCGACTCTTCCTTGAGTTCAATATTTCTTCCAAGCCGCCTTCCTCCAAGAACTCGTTCTCGAGGAAGCGCGCATTTCTACGATCCAAACTCTTTGATCACTTGGGAAGTAAAAGCAATATCCTAAACTATCTTTAGGATATCCAATGAACCGACCCTTCTCGGATTTAACATCCAGCTTATCAGATTTAACCAATTTAACATAAGCTGGGCAGCCCCAAATCTTCATATAATTCAGACGGACGTTTTCCATACAATCTCATACGTGTTTTCTGACAGTTTTAGACGGACCCTATTAAGGATGTGCACAGCGGTCTGGAGAGCGTACCCCACAGAGTCATTGTAAGTCTGTAAAACTCACCATCGATCGTACCATATCCAATAAGGTACGATTTCTCCTTTCAGACACTCCATTAAGCTGGGGTGTATAAGGAGAGTCAATTGTGAGATGATCCCATTTCTTTTAAGAACTCTTGAAACCTGTACTCAAGTATTCCACCCCCACGATCTGATCGTAGTATTTAATACTCTTTCCAGTTTGATTTTCTACTTCATTCTTGAATTTCTCTGAATTTTTCAAAGGATTCAGATTTGTATTTCATTAAATACAAATACCCATATCGTGACATTCATCTGTAAAGGTAATGAAGTATTCAAATCTCCCCTAGCTAAAGTACAAATGGTCCACATACTCTGTATGTATGAGTTCTAAGTTCTTTAGCTCGCTCTCCTTACTCTTAAGGGAGACTTGGTCATCTTTCCTTGGAGACATGATTCACAAGTTATAGGGTTCGAACCCTGAGTTTAGGATCCCACTTTCTCCAAGCTGTATTAATCTTCTCTCTCCTTTGACCCAATCTATATGCCATAGAATTTTAGGATTTGATTCAGATCGAGTTCTTTTATTAGAAATGGTATTGATTGAAGCAGCTAGTCATTCAATTCTAAGACATACAAACCATTTGTATTCACAGCTTTACCAACTAAAACATTTCCAAAATGTATTGAACATTCTTTCCATTAAACAGTACATAATAACTTGCCTTACACAAAGCAGAAATAGAAATGATGTTTCTTGTGGCCTTTTCAAGTACAATACTTTAAACAAATTCAAAACATGTCCTGAAGGTTAGTCTTAGTGAGCAGTCCCCATGGCCTCGACTGCAACTCGTGCCCCTTTGCCATCCTCAAAATGATCTCGCCCTTTGTCACCTCAGAACTATTCTGCAGTACTCGCAAAGACATACAAACATGAGATGTTCTGCTGAATCTAATATCCGGAATGACTATCGAATTACACTTAATTCATATTCAATCATAAGACATTGGTTCGTACCTGCTTTCCTTTGCCTTTCTTCAGACGTGTTCAGGTATTGAGGACAGTTCCTCTTCCGTGTCCATCTTTTCCACAGTGGAAACATTTTCCTTTTGCATCGGCCTTCTCTGCCTTTGCCGCTAGCTTCTTGAAGCTCTTATTCTTGGGTCCAACTTTTGGACCTCTCTTTGGTAGCACTTTGGGCTTTTTATTGCCCTGCTAGTGGAGGCGCAAAGACATCCTCATGTCCCTTCCCTTCACATTCTGTCCGTGAAATTCTTTAAGCTCATTTAGCAGTTCAGAGAGGTTTCTCTTAATCCTATTGAGATTGTAGTTAGTTATAAACGGTTTATAACTTGGAGGAAGGGATTGTAGAATCAAATTCACTTTGAGGCGGTCTGGCATGACCACCCCAACCATCCAGTCGATCTAATCCATTGATCATTTTAAGATATGATCAGCTGGAGGTTCCCTTCCCTCAACTCATGCTAAAGAGGGATGCACACAATTCATACTCACACCACTCTTGGATTTTCGTTATACAACTCTTGTAGAGCTATGAGTATCATAAGCATTTGAAACCTCTTCATGCTTAGTTTGAAGTTCTCTATTCATGAGGCTAACATGTAATTTTTAGCCCTCCTACTATCCTCTCTCCACTTTTCAAGAGCATCAAGCTCAGCTTGTGGAGCATCCGGTCCAATATCAAGTGGAAGAGGTGCTTCCAAGACATAAGCAATTCTTTCAAATCTAGAACAATTCTAGATTTCTTACAACTTTTAGGTTGGGTCCGGTTAACATTTATTGTCCATTATCCTTAGGAAACATTGTTGCCATTTTTTATTATTTATCACAAAGATGAAACTGCAAAGAAAAGTAATTTTGTTAGTATCTTGTAATCTTTTAAACCTTTTAATGCATAATCAAATTAGCTCCCACTATTTTATTCGAGTCATACACTCCCTTAAATAGGATCCGGAAATTTTCGTTGGATTAAATTTCTTAGGGGGAATCAATTTCTTATCAAATTCAATTCCTCACATATAGAATTCTTGGTCAATTAAGTATAATAAGTAGGAAACTCTTTTCCTTTTATATCACTATATAAGTTTGATTCATATTCCTTGTCCTAGCTTCGGATACCTCACATAATAGAATTCTTGGTACCCTAGGCTAGTTAAACTCGAACCATTGTGCTTTCTTATGATGGCATTTTCATCATGTCCTCACATAATAGAATTCTTGGTCAAGGTGAAAATATCCATCCAAGAACAAGATCAACTTAATTCTATGATATAAAGATTATATCCCTCACATAATAGAAATCTTGGGATATTAAAATTTATATCAAAGAATTTAGTTATCCCACAATGGGAGACTTGGATTTAATAATTTTAAATTGGGGAGTTTAGGTTTAACTTTTAGTTAATTTATTTTAGCATGCCATGTTTAATTAACAATCATAAATATCACATATATGCATAAATTAAAGCATGTGGGTTGATCATGGGGCTTTTCGAAAATACATCCTAAGGCAAACTATTTACCCTAATACTATCCTTCGATTGGATCGTCATTCGGATGCTCTTCGATTCCCTCTAGCCGATTCAATTACAATTGGATCTTAGGCACGCAGGCCCGATTAAAATAAATAAATAAAATTTAATTATTACAAGCCATTAATAAAAGAATATTACAAACACTTTTGAATATTTTGAAAACCAAATGGCGCCCATGATCAACCCTCTAATCTAATATTCATTCATCACAAAATAATATTAACATTCATACCAAATATAACAATTATTTAAAGGCATGAATATAAACAATTATTTAAAGTATATATAATATATAAATATATCTCATATATTAATAGATATTATATATATATGCATGTGGTAATTAATTATAACTTTGGCCATGCAACATTACACATTTCATAGGATCATTACACAAACACTTTTGTCTATTCCCCCAAAGATATAATTATTAACTATTATCATCGTTTCAATATCTTTCACAAAATCATGCATGGCATAGATAAATGGGATATATTACTCCAAGAGTAATCATTCTATGACACAAGTTACTTTTAACTAAAGTATACTTTTATGACACATTTATCTCTCAAAGACAATCATGTCATCTTGCATCATCAATTTTTAAACCATTCAAACAACCAAATATTACATTTCAAAAATATAATAATTTATGCCATGCAATGATGCAATATAAGATAATTTAATCAAATTAAACATCCTACATTAAAATTACCACCATCATACATACATAATATCACAATTCATATATGAATTATAATCCATAACTTTATGCTAACAACAAATTCACCCCTAAACACTTGCAACATTTGCATACATTTTGCAAAAATATACTTTAATCAAATTAAAGATAACACATTTAGCATGTCAAAGCATAAACCATTTATCAAAGTAATGGAAATGAACATGCTAACATTTTTCTAAATGAATCATCATGCAACATTTCCTAAAACATCATTCATCAATACATGAATGAAATGACTTTTTATGGCAAAACTAGTCATGCCGAAAATGACTATAGCATGCATGTAGTTTTCAACACATTTCATGCAATAATCATCATCCAAACATGCTTTAAATCATATTCTAACATACCCAAACATATTAGAGCAAGAAGAAAACATGTTTTCCAAAGATCAAGAGATGGCCGAGACATACACATGCATCAAACATGCTTAACATCAAACACTCATCCAATACTAAGGCAGCTCATTATAACCATTATCATCATCAAACTATAAGAATGAGAAGAAGAATGAACATATACCTCTGATCTATGTATGGCCAGACATGCATGTAAAGATCTACTATGAAAAAACATTTTTGAACCATATCACTAACATGCAAACTCAACCAATTTGATGAACATTGAACACATGGAAAATGCCATTTTAGCTTATAAATTCGACATGCAAGGAGCTTTTAGCTCTGATACCATTGAAAGATCAGCATGCATGCATGAAGATGGTGGAAATGGAGAAGAAGCATAAAAAAAATTGGATTCAAAAAACCGTTTTCAAACAGCTTGGAAAGAGATTATACCTACTCCTTTGCTTTGGATTGATGAAGATCAGCCTCAAGAATAAGACCTCCACACTTTAACACCACCTTGAGAGGTTTAGAGAGTGGTCGTGGCTTTTAGAGAGAGTTTTGGTTTGCTTTGAGTGAACAATGTGTGTTATGAACAAAAATGCACCTTGGCATTTATATATACTTGGGCAATTTTGCAATTATTTATTTTTCACTTCCACCCAATAAAATCTTATTTTATAAAGGGACCCCACGAATTTAATGCTACCCTTTGAATAATCATATTATTCAAGGGCCCATGTAAACTAAACTAGTTTACATTAACACCCAAATTTACCCCTTTTACCCTTTAACTATTAAAGGTTATTTTTGTTCATCTCATTAAACTTAACACTTTAAGATAAAATATTAATAATTAATTATTTTGACCATTTTAACCCTAAAATGTCACAAATGATTTCTATGTAACTATTATTATAGAAATCCCGTTATTACCTCGAAGGTGCTAGCCCTCTTCGGATATCATTTCTCTCTCTCATCCTTCTCTAACTTCCCAAGGCTATTGTGTGACCATGTAGGTCCACCGTGGATTACCGTGAGCCGGTTCTGGATGAATCCGAAAACCTGTCCGGAGCCCAACGACTATGGTAAACATCTAGCAATGTGCCATATTCCCTAAACCACGATGAAGAAATACTTCATCGAACCCATTTTAGACCATACGTACCATGCAGGTAAAGTCCCTCCATTGAGATATCCTAATCGAGTATGGATTCATGGAACGTCAAAATCCTAAACTCGATCTTCTATCGAATCGTCGATCATATGTTCGGAACTCGTCACACAAACTTGCTTTTGTATGACTAATAATAGACTCTGGCCAGAGATTCAATTTTCTGACATTTATCGATTTTCATCTAGGAACTCAATCCGGATGGAGTCAGCGGTACTCCCAATCCTTATTTCCGAGTCAATGGATCCCCTCTTGACCATCGTTCGTTTCCGCATATACAACGCATGACCAAATAGGCTTTATTGTACGAAACATGTTAGTCTCGTACTTATCACAGTATGAACCATACGCATCCATATCGATCCGACTACAATGTCTCAGGTCAAAGGACTACATCGTGCACTGATATAACCAACGATAAATCATTGACTACATGTTTTTCCAAGTGATTTGTCGTTATTCGGTCACGTTCGAAAAACAGTTCACCAACTGTTAATCCATACCAATGCCTAGTGACATGACTATCATCGTCATCCGTACTTATATCAACTCATGATATCTTTCGGAAGCATCCGGTATGCCTACGTTACAATATAGTTGCCCAATTTAATGCTTCCGTAGGGAACCCTTTTCGATAATTCATTTACCTATTAATGAATCATCTACAATTCTATACATACTTTATTTTAAATGCATGACTGAATAAAGGAAGCAATTTACATTATGAATTGAAGAACTCTTTCTTCTATTATTTATGATATATATAGATACAAAACAAAATGCTCTGAAACCGACAACACGAAGGTTTCTAGGGCATACACAATTACACTAACACTTGGCCAAGACAAAACCAAGCTTATACAAGCGGACTATACAACTAAGCTAAAAAAACCAGGCCAGAGCCCAAAAAGGGAGAGCTTAGCCCAACCATGAGACAAAAAAAATAAGGCTAAGAGCCATCACAATCAGCCCCCACATGAAAAATTCACCCCAGGCAACAACCCCAACAGAAGCAGAAACTCATCCCAACCAAAACTGAAATCCTCAGACACTCTACCCACACAAAACCAATAAACACATGAGTTTCCTAAGTTTTATATGAAGTAAAAGTAGAATGAAGTTTTTAAATGAAATAGCAAACTGCATGTGAACTGGATCATGGTCTCTTGAAAATTATCAGGAGCATTCATGAGAAGTTTCTTACCTCTAATTTGTAATGCTAGAGGTGTAGCTAAAGATGACAGTTGTGACATTTTTTGCTCCATAATCTGCAATTTTGCCAAGCATGGATAACCTTATTAATAACAAGTTCCTAGTCTTCCATCAGACCCTACACATTCTCTATTTCAGTTTCCACACAAGGTAAGTGAACTGAATTGTTTAGGATACATATGAAAATATAGCAGATGAATCAGCACAAATAATTGCATAATGAACTACCTAAATCAGTCAACCAGGATATCATTAAAGCTTTACATAATTGCTAAGTTAAAAGAATACCGCTGGTCAAACCAGCTGACAAAAATTTTAAAATTTAGCAAATACACCCTAAAAATTTTGAAGTCCTTATAAGTTGAAATTTGCAAATACGCCCCTAAAAATTACGTTAAGTCCTTATAAGTTTGAAATTTAGCAACAACCCCCAAATACAAATCGGCCAGCGACGATTCGGCGGTAGGGAACCCTTAAATGGAACCCCAATCGTCCCTTGAGTCTTTCCCTAAAAATCTACATAAGATATGGCCGATATCAGTTCGATTTTGCCAATCTCGCGACATCAACGTCGGCATTCCAAGCCAGATCTCCCCGATGTTGGCGTATAAAACCCTCCCCACACCACCAAAAATATTCCCCTTTTCTCCCCACCAAAACCCACCTCACCCCTATAGTAGTAGATGTCCTGGAGCCAATCAATTATTGTAGATTCACTCTTTTGAATAATGTTCATTAATCAATAATAAAAGGCATTTTATTCTATATCGCGTAAATCATTATTATTGCAATATGTATTGATATATGTCCTTAGAATGGTAAAACTGGTGACGAGGGTATCAAGTATTTCAAATCTTGATAGTGAGAAACCCTATGAGCACATATGATGGCCATTCTAGAAACCCTATAGCCCCAGTATTATTCAAAGTAATGGCACAGAAATACATAAGGCCATCATAGTGTTGAACGACCCTATCAAAAGACAATGACTGATCTCACTTGTCAAGATTGTTTGGTGACAACCTGGTGCAACCATAGGTGCTTACTGTAGGCGAATACACCGCAGCAAGTTCACTGGATTGACCCACCAGAGGATTCCATATAGATGGTAACCCTAGTGTCTTGGAACAAATCCTCAACGAATGATGGTGCATGTGATCCTTAACTTGAGATCGCCAGAGCGCCTTATGCACCGATTGGTGTATTTGACACTAGCCTAATGCAGTTCTTTTCAGAGTTGTCAATACGGTGGTGATTGGCTGCATCAAGGAGTGTATCAAGACTATGGTGGATAGACAGAGGATTCATCACTTCCGGGTACGGAAGAAGTTATCTCATGGCGTAATTCAGTATATGGCAATGACACTAAAACTGTGGCCACAATGGGATTGAGTTGTTGCTCTATCCAGTTTATAATACAGGTCATTGGTCTAGAAACTGAATACATAATATCAAGAGTAATCGAAGGTTGACACTATTTCTATGTCTTCGTCTCGTAGAGATAACATATGATGAAATGATCGAATTGTACGGTAACCATATCGTTGACAGGTAGCTACTTTGCTGAATCCGAATCTATCGGGTAGCTATGATGCCTTGCTAGGGGCCAATTTTGGTCTGTGTATTAGTGAGATGATTAATTGGTGTTAATCGCGATACTATACACTACCGGTAAGATAAGGAGCTTATAGGTCACACATAGAAGATAATTTAAGACTCAGGAAGTAAGAAGGGCGTTTTCATCTTTTTAGGTGAAAGGGTATTTTGGTAATTTCACAGTGCAATTAAATTTACTAAGGTCGTAGCCTTTTATTTAATTTGTTAGACAAATTAAATAAGTGAAATTACATTTAAATATGTGTTAGTACATATTTAAATAAATTATCATTATTGTTAAATGTTAATATATATATTAAATATATATCAATTGATTTTAATTAAGATAATGATGAATTAAAATAAATATCTAATTGGGAGTGTTTGGAAACAAAGGGTGTTTGGGTTGGAGCCCAAGCCTATTCCATATGGGAATAGGGCAATTAAAATGTTACTATAAAAGAAAAGTTTTAATTGTAAAAGTTAATAGATTTCATTTTCACTCATTCATTGTAAAAGAGAAAAACACACAGCCCCTTTTCCTCTCTCCCACGCCAGACTTGGTTTTGATTGAAAATCAAACACTATTCATTTCTTTTTGATTCTTAAGGCTAAGGAAGATTTAGCAAATCCCTCATTAGTTCCTTGCGATTGTCTTCGTGTGGACTACATCGGTTCGATCCTATACTTGGGTCGGTAGCAAAATACATTCAGAGACAACTTGGAGGAGCCTCCAAACGTGCGTATGATTTCTTAAACTCTAGATTAATTTATGCAGATTCTTATTTTGATATAAACTGTAAAAAATGTACCTGTATCTTGGTTCTATGGAACGATCCTTGTTTTTATTTTTTTTGTTTTCCGCTGCCTCAATGGATCGTTTCCTAACAACCCCACCCCTATTAGCCTTGCCAATCACCACTTCACCAGCAAAAGTCGCTTGTTGCTGTCGCAAGTGTTTTTTGATTTCTGGCCGATTTACTCATCAGAAATCAAATCGTCGCCACCATTACAGTCAAGGGAACTTTATCTTCAAAAGTCCCAATATCCCGACCTTCAATTAATAGCCGATCATCATCCCAAATTCTAGGGTTTTGGGTGAATAAGAATAATGTAAACTCGACCCGGTGAAGCTTCTGGGTCCTGGTTAAACCGGTTAAATCGGCCCGATTGGGCTAGGTTTTGAAACAATAGTTTTATAAAATGAAAAGTCAAAGTCAATGGGGGCGTCTTTGTAAAGTTTGAAATGTTGTTTGCTTTATTATAATATTGTTTGCTTTATATTGAAACAATGAGTTTTTTAGATGTTTAAAACTCTCCGTTTCAATATAAAGCAGATAATATTAATATAATCAATTAGGTTTATATAAGCATATGCTTCAGTGCTTCACACAATTTATTTCTCTCTCTTGGTTATTGCCAACTAAACCTTTTGTTCTTAAACTCTGATTGAGAGAAGAAAGGAATTAATATATAAACAAATATTTCAGAAAAAAGAAACAAATACTGAATGAAAAAAAAAAAAAAAAACCTTAGTTGAGTGCTCAACCGAAACCAAAACAACATATATACCTTTTCTGGAAGTGTAGTGTAATGCAGAGAGAACAAATAATGATTTGAGTTTTCTAGTGGAGAGCAATGCAGAGGAGATGGTAGTGGTGGCAACCGGTGAAGTTGTAATGGATTTGAGGATACAAAAAATGAAGTTCATTTCTTTCTTCTCTTTGTATAAACCCTGGTGAGGTATATATTGAGCTCTAGAACACTAGACATCAGTACTAATCAGTTAGTCTCTCCAAAGAAAGCATTTGTGGTGCAACACCACTTCCTGCATATACAAAAATAGCAGTATTAATTATAAAATCACTTTGTCTACTTTGTCTGAACTCTTATGTGTCTACTTTGTCTTAACTCTTACGCGCCTGAAGATAATAGCGCGTGAAAAGTTTAATTAAAATTTAATTTAATTTTAAATTAAAATTATCTTTTAGTTGATATTTTATACGATCATTTAATTTTTTACATTCATTTTTATTGATATAATGTAAACATCATTTTTTCTTCATAATATTTGCTTAATTCTTTCATTAATATTCATCATTATTTTTTCCTATTTTTACAAAACTATATATCTTTGTGTTAACTGTAACAAACTTCAGCTCAAGTAGTTAAAGTTCGTTTCTTAGATGTCAACACACTTTTCGTTTTCTCTTCAACAAACTGCAAGTGGATCAAAATCAGTTAAACAAGTTGACAAGTTGCGGCTAGGAGTGAGCGGTTCCGGGTACCTTGCATTTTCCCGGGGAATCGGAACTGTACAGTGTAGGTTCCCAAAAAAAGAAACCGGAACCGAAACCGCACAGTGCAAGTTCTTAAATTTAAGGAACCGGAACCTAAAATGCAAGTTCCGATTCCTTTCCCGAGTACCCTGTAAAAAATAATCACCCCCCTATTAGTTTAGAAATGACAAAAATACCTTAAAAGTTTACAGATACACCCCTAAAAAATTTTGATTACTCATTCATTTGTGTCCAATGTAACTCATAACCTGTAATCTCTAGGAAACACTTGAATTCAATCAGTTCATCACAATTCACATAAAATTCGTTAATCAAAACCAGAACACAAACAATTATTCCCGGGTGCCCTGTAATGTTATAATTAATTATGTGATCATATTATAATGTAATGTTATAATGAACTAAGTAATCATATTATAAATCTATAATTTAATATTGTAATTAATTAAATTTCTAATCATTTAATTAATATACTAATGTTTATAATGGAATGTTATAATTGATTAAGTAATCATACTATAAATATATAAGGTAATGTTATAATTAATTAATTTTTTAATCATTTAATTAAGTAATGTAATAATGTAGTAAATTACTAATGTTTATAATGTAATGTTATAAATTCATAACTAATTATGTAATCATTTAATTATGTAATGCTATAATTAATTAAGTGATCATATTATAATGTAATATAATAATGTTATAATTTAATTAAGTAATTATTTAACTATAATGTAATGCTTAATTAATTAAATTTCAGATCATTTAATTAAGTAATTATTTATTTATAATGTAATATTACAATTAATGTTTATAATATAATGTCATAATCAATTAAATAATCATCTAATTATGTAATATTATAACTAATTATGTAATCATACTATAATGAATTAAGTAATCATACTATGAATCTTTAATATAATATTATAAATTTATAATTAATTTGTTTATAGTAGAATGTTATAATTAATTAAGTGATCATTTAATTATAATATAATGTTACAATTAATTAAGTAATCGTATTGTAAATTTATAATGTAATGTTATAATTAATTAAATTTCTAATCATTTAATTAAGTATTGTGCTAATGTTTATGTAGTAAATTAGTAATTACTAATGTTTATAATATAATGTTATAATCAATTAAGTAATTATTTAATTATGTAATGTTATAATTAATTAATTTTTTAATCATTTAATTAAGTAATGTAATAATATAGTAAATTACTAATGTTTATAATGTAATGTTATAAATTTATAACTAATTAAGTAATCATTTAACTATGTAATACTATAATTAATTAAGTGATAATAATATAATGTATTGTAATAATGTTATAATTTAATTAAGTAATTATTTAACTATAATGTAATTTTTAATTAATTAAAATTTTAATCATTTATTTATAATGTAATGTTATAATTAATGTTTATAATATAATGTCATAATCAATTAAATAATCATCTAATTATGTAATATTATAATTAATTATGTAATTATACTATAATGAAATGTTAGAATGAATTAAATAATCATACTATAAATCTTTAATATAATATTATAATTAATTTGTTTATAATAGAATGTTATAATTAATTAAATAATCATTTAATTATAATATAATGTTACAATTAATTACGTAATCATACTATAAATTTATAATGTAATGTTGTAATTAATTAAATTTTTAATCATTTAATTAAGTATTGTGCTAATGTAGTAATATTTATGTAGTAAATTAGTAATTAGTAATATTTATAATACAATATCATAATCAATTGAGTAATCATTTAATTATGTAACGTTATAATTAATTATGTAATCATACTATAATGTAATGTTATAGTGAATTAAGTAATCATACTATAAATTTTTAATGTAATATTATAATTAATTAAATTTTTAATCATTCAATTAAGTTTGTACTAATGTTTATAATGAAATGTTATAATTGATTAAGTAATTATACTATAAATAATAAATCTATAATGTAATGCTATAATTAATTAAATTTCTAATTATTTAATTAAGTAATATACTAAATGTTATAAGTCAATTAATGTAATGCTATAATTAATTATACTATAAATCAATTAAGTAATTATTTAACTATAATGTAATGTTATAATTGATTAAGTATGATATTTAACTAGTAATTAAATATATTAATGTTTATCAATTTATTATATATAATTAATTAATTGCTAATTTATTATAGATATACTTAAAACTTGATAATTGAAGTAAATAACTAAATATATTATTATTCAATCAAATATACTATTTTATTCAAAAATAATTCTTTTAATAACATTAAAACACTTTTAATTGGATCATAATTCCAGTTATTCACTTAATTAATCAAAACTTTAATATTAATATATTATAATATATTAAAGTTTTTAATATGGTGTAATTTATATGTAATAAGTATAATTGTATATTTATTTAATTAGGTTATTCTAAAAATTTAACTTTTTCTATTTTAAATTTTTTTATATGTAAAATAATAGAAACCCCCCATTATTCACATTTTACAAATATTTCATATTTTTATTGCAGTCCAGGTTCCAAATAGGTTCCAAAAATTGGTCCCAAAAATCGGTTCTTTTTCCAGGTTCTGGTTTCGGTTCCAGTTCCTCCACACATAAAAACCAGAACCGGAACCGCACATTGTCGGTTCCAATAAAATGGAACCAGAACCTACCTGCACAGTGCCAGTTTTGGGTAGGTTCCGGTTCCGGTTCCGGTTCTACCCCCAGGTTCCAGTTCTACCTGCTACCCGTGCTCACCCTTAGTTGCAGCAGAAACTGTTATGCAAGTTGACAAGTTGCAATCCATCTGTTATGCAAATTGACAAGTTGCCATGCAACTTGTATCAAGAAAAACCAATCCAATGGCTAGAATAAAAGCTCTGCAATATAGATTGAGCGACTAAGATGAATGTGAACAGGGATCATCCCTGTTTCATTTCTCTATAAATTGTAAACGTAGGGACATATGATATCAACGTGAAAAATACAATGCTTCAACCTTTTTATACCTGTTCTTACTCTCTGTTTTCTGAGTTTTATATGGTATCAGAGCTGAATTTGACAAACGTCAAATGGCTGATCCTAAGTCTCTTGCATCAACTTACATCAATGCTGATGGAAAGCTTTCAAGCTCAGTATCATCCTTTCCTCTGGTGAATGCTCTACCAAATGTCATCGTCAAATTGGGAGAGAAGAACTATGCCTACTGGAAATCAAAAGTACTCCCTGCATTGAAAGCTTATGAACTTGAAGGATTCGTTACAGGTGATAAACTGTGTCCTCCAGCTCTCTTAATCTCTCCTAATGATAATTGTAGAAAGATTATTAATACAGAATACACTATGTGGAAGAAACTAGATCAATTCTTGTTTGGCTGGTTAATATCCTCTATTTCTGAAACAATGTTTAGACATGTAGCAAATTGTGAAACAACCTTTGATGTTTGGAAAACTTTAGAAATGCACTTTCTTGCTGATTCAAAAGCCAGAATATTGCATCTGCGAAACCTTCTACAAACTACTAGAAAAGAAAACTTGAGCATCAACGATTATGTACTAAAAATGAAAGAAGTTGTTGGATCATTAACTGCCACTGGAGTAGTTGTTAACGATGAAGAGCTGCTTATGTATATTCTTGATGGCCTAGGAACCGAATATGATGCGATTGTGGCAAATTTAACTTCTCGAAGTGGAGATGTTTCTCTTCAAAAAGCGCAATTCCTATTACACAAGCATGAGATGAGATTGGAGAAACAACATTCAACTTATATAGGATTTCATGAAGCAGCAGCTTTTCTTGCAAATAAACAGATTGTGAACTCTCAACCACATCAACCAAGCTTCAATGCATTAGCTCACCAATCAAACCAACCTGTGCATGGATCATCTCAAGGATAGATAGAGTCACGGAATTTCTACTCAAGTGGTCAAGATGTACACTCAATAAATGGAAGTTTTGGAAGAGGCTGTGGTAGAGGTAGAAATTTCTATAAGCCAAGAATGATATGTCAACTATTTGGGAAAACATGACACATGGCACTTCAACGTTATCATAGGCTTGATACAAACTTCCAAGGTGCTCAGAACCATAGGTATCAATCTGTACCAAGCTATAACACTCCTGCACCAAACTTTACCTCTGCGCAAGCTTATTTTGCAAACACATATCCTGTACCCTACTATACGAACCAGTCCATTATGGTCCCATGAGTACAATAAGTGACCAACCTCCAACACTGAAGTATCAATCAAATGCATTAAACTCACAACAACAACAACCTTCAGGATCAGTTACACACGGCCTTGAAACATATTTTGACAACCATCAGAGAGAAAATTCGTCACAAGTGGCTTCACCTCTTACAGTCATAGATCCAAATATGTTCATTAACTCAGGAGCAACTCACCATATTACTCTTGACTTACAAAATTTGTCTCTCAAAAGTCAGTATAATGGTCTAGAAACTCTACAAGTTGGAAATGGACAATGCCTTGGAATCTCACACATAGGTTTGACCACTTTCCCCCAAAATTATCTTAATAAGTTTATTTATCTTCAAAACATACTTTGTGTACCTCATGTAACAAAAAATTTGCTCAGTATCTCTAAAATTACAAAAGGCAATAATGTTGTTGTTGAGTTCTCTACTGATGGATGTATCATTAAGGATAGGCTGTCACAAGAAATTCTGCTTGAAAGGTTTCTGAATAATGGTCTGTACCAGCTTGCAATACCAACTATTGGAAGAGTTGGAAATAAATCAGATGGTGACTCTCTACGCAGCTCTCTTGAGTCACATTCTTATCAGTCTACTGAAATGCTTCCTCAGCCTTCCTTGCATGTTAGCTCGTGTAGTTTAGCTAAGAATAACTCAAACAATAATACCATCAAACTGGCAGAAAGTTCTCCAGCTGGAATGGTTGACAATGCTGTTTTGTTGTGGCATAGAAGATTAGGCCATCCCCATTTTTCTGTTCTTAGAACCATTGTGAATAATATGAATATAAAGCATCATGTTGAAATCAATAAAGTTCACTTTTGTGAAGCTTGTCAGTATGGAAAACTTCATCTCAATGTCCAGCCTTCATCTTCCTCCAAATCTCTTGAACCTGTCAAATTGGTGTTTGCAGATGTTTGGGGACCAGCTCCAATTGTTTCAGCCATTGGTTTTGAATACTATTTACTATTTGTGGATGATTATACAAGATATAACTAGATCTACCTTCAGAAATTTAAGTATGAAGTTTGTGCCACTGTCACTCATTTCATCAAACTAGTAAATCAACAATTTGACAAGAAAGTTAGAATTTTTCAATCCGACTGGGGTGGTGAGTTCAGACCCCTAGCTGCTTACTTTACTCAACAAGGAATTCATTTTTGCCATCCATGTCCCCATATTCACCATCAAAATGGCAAGGTCGAACGCAAGCATCGCCATGTTACTGAAACTGGACTTACACTTCTAGCTCAAGTTTCCATGCCACTTCGTTACTGGTGGTTCACATTTTAGACAATAGTTTATTTGATAAATCGACTTCCCTCAGCCACCTTGATGCATAACAATCCTTTCCAAATGCTATTCAATAAAGCTCCTAATTACACAGCACTCAAAACCTTTGGATGTGAGTGTTTCCCTTTTATCAGGCCCTATCAGAAACAGAAATTCTCTTTCCATTCTAAGGCATGTGTCTTGTTGGGTTACATTTCAAATCACAAAGGTTATTTATGTTTAAACAATTATGGCAGAGTTTACACTGTACAAAGTGTAAAATTCAATGAGAGTTGTTTTCCCTTTGCTCACAATTTCTCTGACTGAACTCCTATCCCTTCGAAAACACCACAGTCAAATCCCACAAACACATATTCCCCTTGGCAACTGCCTGTACCCCCTACTTTCCCTGAACCTTTTTCCAAACTCCCTCAAAATGATACCATTCCCATATCTCCTACTGATAACCTCTTACAAAATTCCACCTCAAATTCAACATCAACATCTGCTCCCACTTCCACACACTATTCTTCTATACGTTTGGAGGTTGATCTTCGCCCAGAATATTTTTCAACCTCTACACACCTTACAACACAAACACCAACTCCTGAATCTGCTGTTTCAAAAATTCAAAATCTTTATCCCATGGTTACAAGAGCAAAATTTGTTGCTTTTCTCAACACTACTACAATTGACACACCTATAAAACCCTCATCAGTTTCGGCAGCCTCGCAAGATCTATGTTGGCATGTAGCCATGACATCTGAATTCGAAGCACTATAGAATAACACCACCTGGTCTCTTGTGCCTTACTCCCCTGATATGACATTGGTTGGCAACAAATGGGTTTTTCGAAGTAAACACAATGTTGATGGCAACTTCCAAAGATGTAAAGCACGGCTTGTTGCAAACGGATTTCATCAAACCCCTGGTGTAGATTACTTTGAGACCTTCTCCCTGTTGTCAACGCCTCTACCCTCAGAGTTATTCTCACCTTAGCAATTCATCATGGTTGGGATGTGCAGCAAGTGGATGTAAACAATGCTTTTTTAAATGGAGACCTCTTTGAATCTGTTTACATGACACAACCTGAAGGTTTTATTGACAAAAATAATCCCACCTATCTTTGCAAATTACGTAAGGCTCTATATGGATTAAAGCAGGCCCCTGGGGCATGGTTTGATAAACTCAAGGTTGCCTTTCTGTCTCACGGCTTCCACAGCTCCACTTCTGATTCCAGTCTATTTTTTTTACCATCAAGGGATAACTAAACTATACATTTTAGTCTATGTGGATGACATAGTACTCACTGGGAGTGATCCTAAGCTTATGCACCAAATTGTTCAAGACTTTGACAACACCTTTGGTCTCAAGATTCATGGCAAATTACACTATTTCCTCGGCATTGCTGTCCATCACACTCCATATGGTTTACTCTTAAATCAAAGCACCTATGCTCAAGATCTGTTAGTCAAATATGGAATGCAAAATTTCAATCCTTTCTCCACACCAATGATACTTGGTTCTAAATTGGCCTTTGAAGACAATCCACTCCTTGATCAGCCTTCAATTTATAGGAGTCTTATTGGCGCACTCCAATACCTTACCCTCACGCGTCCTGACTTGTCCTTTGTGGTCAACAAACTCAGCCAATTCCTTAAAGCTCCAACAGTAAATCATTGGCAAGCTTGCAAGCGTATCCTTCGGTATGTTCAAGGGACTATTCATCATGGTTTAACCTTCACCAAGAGTGACACCTTGCAACTGGAAGGTTACGCTGATGCTGATTGGGCTGGCAACGTTTCTGATCGCAAATCCACCACCGGATATTGCATCTTCCTTGGTTCCAAACTGGTTCAGTGGTGTTCCAAAAAACAATCAGTGGTGGCTTTGTCCTCAACTAAAGCCAAATATAGAGCTCTTGCCCAAGCCTCAACCGAAATTGCTTGGCTTCAGAACTTGTTCCAAGAGTTGTGCATCTCCCTCCCTAGAATTCTTGTTCTATGGTGCGACAACACCAGTGCGGGAGCTCTGGCTTCAAATCCAGTTTTCCATGCCTGCACAAAGCACATCAAAATCGATGTTCGCTTTGTTCATGAGATGGTCTATTCCAAACGACTTGTTGTCCAATATGTTGCTACTGCCTTCCAAGTGGCTGACATTCTAACTAAACCTCTTTCTGGTTCTCACTTTTGTGCTCTTCGTGATCAACTTCACTTAATGTCATCTGCTTCCTCTTCCTCCTTCTTGCTTGAGGGACAATCAGGATTAAGGCAAGCTGCAAACTTTGAATTGAAGGATGATCAGGAAGATAACAAATGATAACGTCTGAATTGGCTACTTGAACTTCAACTTGAGGGACGATGTTACCAGTAACAAACTTCAGCTCAAGCAGTTAAAGTTCGTTTCTTAGACGTCAATACACTTTTCGTTTTCTCTTCAACAAACTGCAAGTGGATCAAAATCAATTGAACAAGTTGACAAGTTTCAATCCATCTATTATGCAAATTGACAAGTTGCATATCAAGAAAAACCAATCTAATGGCTAGAATAAAACCTTTGCAATATAGATTAAGCGGCTGAGATGACTGTGAACAGGGATCATCCCTGTTTCCTTTCTCTATAAATTGTAAACATAGAGACAAATGATATCAATGTGAAAAATACAATGCTTCAACTTTTTTAAACCTATTCTTGTTCTCTGTTTTCTGAGTTTTATATTCTTGCTCTCTGCTTTTCTTAGTTTTATACTTTGAGTCACTTTAAACTGTAATACAAAATTAACGATTTAAAAAAATAAAGTTATGATTCTATAAATAGTAAATAGTTATAACTTTTAACCTAATAATAGGTGTCCAAACTTGATGAACTTGTTAGTAATTATTATCTAAACTCACTTCAGAATCTCAAAAATGTATTATTTTTGACAAATTACCCCTTTTTGAAGACATTTAATCAATAAAATTATCAATTTACATAAAATTAATAACTTTTTCAAAAAAATAAATCTTGGAATTATTTCAATTTGTCAAAACTTATGAAATTTATTGTTTGTGTAGTCTCGGGGGAGGGTTCAAAAAAAGAAGAAAAAAATAGAAAGGCAAAGTTACAAAAATATAATAATGGAGCTTCATAAACAACAAGAAATAAAGACAGTTGAGAGCTTATTTTATAATCTAAATTAATTATTTAATAGAATCTTTCTTTTTTATTAATTAAAACTAATACAAAATATTTAATTTGATTAAAACTCACACATCGAATAGAAGATTTATCACATGTGAATAGTATCACTTAACTAATTTTATTTTCTTTTTTATTTTATCAAAAGTCAGCAAACTATAGATAAATAATCTGTTAATTAAATGCTTTAATGGGTTATAACTTATAAACCCACACCTGGTTGTGATTAATTTTGTACTAAGACTATTTTAAAGTTTTAATACTTACATTAAAGGTTTAAAATGAACTAAATATTTATCTAAACTTGTTTAAGACAATAATTTATGCTTTAGAGTTGTTACTACAACGGACACCTACTTGTTGAAACCAAAATATTTCTAGCTTCTCAAGCATGTTTAGAGCTTCTTGACACTAAACTTTTTGTATTTCTATACTATCATCCTCAGGATTATTTCTTTTCTCTTCTTGTATAATTGCTACAATGACTATTAAAATAATGAATAGAAATCCTAATCACTAAAACGTGAATTATAAAATAAGAAATCAAAATAGTAATTTTTTGTAACTACATTTCTATTAAGTTATAACCCCCTTATAGTAATAAATTAGTTTGATCCCACCATTATGACTATATAGAGGTTTTACTCTGTGTGTGTGTGTGTGTGTATATATATATATATATATAATAGGGGCAGATCTAGCACTTGGCCCACCCTCAATTTTTTTTTAAAAATATATATTAATATGTACAATTTATAGACTTTGACCCACCCTAACATAAATATTAATGGATAAAAATATTGATGTGCAATTAGTTTTTATTTTGGCTCACCCTAATAGAAATTTATAAACCTGCTACTATGTATATTGTTATGCCTGAAAAGTTAGGGCTGACGTGGACTCTCGTCAGCAAGAGCCAATCAGGATTCAAGAAGGTTTTGTGTCATCCAGACGTTGCCACATCGCGCAGTGACCGGAGAGGTATGGTTCTTGTCAGTGCAGCAGGTGAATGCTAAGCTTGTGAGTGGTTGGGATTACCCACCTACCTAAGCCTTACGCAATTTGAGAATATTTCTCATGCATATAACCCATGGGATGCAAAGAAAGATTTGCACGACACCTACCCACTTGCTAACTTGTAATCATTAACTTGAACTCTCCCACTGTAAATAGAGGACACCCCTCTCATTTACAGGATTAGTTGATCTTAGTCTAAAACAGCTTACACACATTCTCTCTCTCTCTCTCTCTCTCTCTCTCTCTTTTTCTCTCTCTCTCTCTCTGTATTCCCTCCAGATTGTAACTCAGCTTGCCTCACGCGACCTGATTTTACCCATCTATTAATATAATAGCAGTGGACGTAGGATTCACTTTTAAGCATCCGAACCACTTTAAATATCGATTCTCATTCATTGTTTCATTTCATGTTTCCTTATCACATGAGATTTCTAAGTTCGCTTAGCACTTTGCACGTGTGAGTCGTTGGTGTCAAAATACAATATCAACAGTTTGGCGCTAGAAGGAGTGCCTGATTTAATATCCGCTCTTCATCAAAAATCTCTGACTAATCGGTCCTACCAATCAGCAAATGGCTCGCAATTTCTAACCTGAGCGAACTGACTATGACAATGAGGAAATCCCCCAGGTACAAGAGGACACTTCTCCTGAAATGCCGCCAGTCCAACAAAGTATCATGGCAGATATTCCTTCAAGCTCATGGCTCAACCCAGCTGTCATGAGTTACCTGGAGAGGTTCAATAATACTCTCCAAACGGTTAGCCAAAGGGTAGACCATTTGGATCGAGTCGTGCCACCAGAATCTAATGAGGCGGTGCCATCGCCAAAAACACTTGCAGGTCACATGAAAGAGCGGAAAAGGGCGAAAGCTTGTACCGCACACACTGCAGTGCACCAAAGAAGGGGAAAGCAAGTGGCGAATAGCAGACTAGAAGGCTCCGAGAGACCAGTGAACACTGATTGTGCAACGAGTAGAATACCCGTGGCACTATGACTCGGCGACATGTCACAGCATGGGCTATCCCACGCCACATAGCATGGGCACTCCCACAAAAGTGCAAGGCGGGGAGATTCCTAATATCACTGAAATGGCGACCTCAATCGTTGTCATGTGGGCAATCCCTGTCGTCCGCAGGTCAGTTCAAACCACCACAGAGTTTGAAAAAATTCCCCAAATCACTGAATGCCATACACGGCTCCAGCCAACGTATACCAAGGTTTGCTAGAGCTTCTAACCGAGTTGAGGAAGAGCCTGATTTGTGGTCTTTCCTCAACCGCAACTGTGAGGGTCGAACCCACATTGCAAAAAGTGATCCCCAAGCAGCTCTGCTGCCTCAGATTGAGGAACTACAGCGAGTGTTGGATTAGCTTAAGGCTTAGCAGAATGAGCGTGGGAAGGTCGCAGAGGCATTTCCCTTTTCTCTAGCAATTTTAGCTGCTCCTCCTCCATCGAGATTCAGAGTGCTCGACATATGAGAATTCAGACTCACAGGATCACCTGTACGAGTTCAACGACCTCATGGAACTCCACCAAGTCTCCGACTTAGCCAATTGTCGATGCTTAGCAATAACCCTGACTGCCCATGCCAATCGCTTGTTCAGGTTGCTTTTTGTGGGATCAATCAGCTCATGGCCTCAAATGAGCTCGTCGTTCCTGAGACACATCCAGGCAAACATGAAGTTCTCAATGCTATTGAGCTACCTGAGCAACATACGGTAGGAGAGGGAAAAATCCCTCCAATCTTACATAGACAGATTCCACAAGGAACTCCACAAAGTGGCTCATACTCCCGAAGAGTCCGTTTGGACTCTCATTATCGTGGGAGTTCGCCCGCAGACAGATTTTTGGAAGGAACTACAATCTGAGGACGACGTTTCCCTCACTTGCTTTTACAACCTCACCGAAAAATACCTCCGAATTAAAAATTCTGTGGCCGCTCTCAATCGCCACGACCCCGGTCCCTCAAGCAATGCTCCCAACCGAGGGGAGAATAGGAGGACTGATCGTAGATGGGCTAATGATGATCAGTGGAAAGGAAAGAAGCAGCGGTTTGAACCCACGAAATCTTATGCCCCAGTTCCTCATCGCGATCACGACAAGAATCAATACACTCCTCTAAACGCCTCAATATCGGACATTCTGGATAAGTCAGAGGAGGCCAGCTTGCTCAGAGAGCTAGAACCCATAAAGATTCCCCCCTTAACCAGAAACAAAATAAACTACTGCCACTATCATAGGGATAATGTGCATCACACCGATGAGTGTCGGGCTCTCAAGCAGGTAATCGAAGACCTTATCAAGAAGGGGTACTTCAAAGAATATGTTGATGGCTTGACTCCCATTTGGGAGAAAGATCAAGAGGAACCAAGGAAGAAGCGCCGTGGTCGCAAGGGACTCTATTGTGTAGGGATCATCTTCGGAGGACCACACTTCGCGGGGAATTCTCGAGGTGCCTAGGAGAGGTACGCTCGGGAAGCCTGTCATGACCCCATGAGTATAATGAGCACAATGTTGCGACCTACTAAGGTTCGCAGGGAGGAGATCATCACCTTCTCTGAGAAAGATGTGGTGCGATTGCATCATCCCCATGAGGATGCCTCTCGTCATCGCGCCTGAAATAGGCCTGTGCGAAGTCCACAGAAAGTTGATGGACAATGGAAGCACCGTGAATGTCCTATTTTAGCGAGCTTTCGAGAAAATGCAACTGGATGAGGCAAACCTGAAGCCTGCCTCTATCCCTTTTTATGGTTTTACCGAGGACCATCTGATTCCTAGGGGAACGATCTTGCTCTTGGTCACGTTGGGGGAAACCGACGAAGTGACCAAAATAACCAAATTTTTGGTAGTAGACTGTCCGTCCGCCTTTAATGGAATTTTGCGATGACCTATACTAAGAAATTTCAAGGCAGCCACCTCTATCTACCATCTAAAAATGAAGTTCCCCACCCCGATGGGGATAAGAGAAGTAAACGGATCTCAACACGAATCTCGCGACTATTATATAAGAGTTATACATATGACATGCAAGGGAAGAGGAATGCCAGTTGGCATCCTCGAACAGGCAATGGCGGTCAGTATGACCGAGCCGCAGCCCGGCCCGGTAGAGGATAACATGGATCCTCTCATCTAAGAGTGCCCTCACAGTGGGCTAGTCGAGGATTTATCTGAGATATCAGTCGATCAAAATGAGCCGACCTGAGTGTTGAGAATCGGGAGTAATCTTAACCCTCAGCTCACCAAAGACCTGACCAATTTCCTTACAAAGAATGTAGACATGTTCGCATGGACTCATGTTGATATGATCGGGATCAGCTCGAATGTCATATGCCATGCGTTGAATATTGACAGTGTGGTCAAGCCGGTTCACCAGAAGAGAAGAGCAATTAACCCTGAATGCTATGCTGCCTTGGAAATCTAGGTAGATAAGCTCCTTTTGAACGGGTCCATTCAAAAGGCGCTTTACCCGAGCTAGGTTGCAAATCCGATCTTGGTAAAGAAGCCTAGTGGCAAGTGGCAAATTGACTTCACCGACCTCAACAAAGCCTGTCCGAAAGACAGTTTTCCCTTGCCAAGAATTGACCAGCTCGTCAATGCTATCTCCGAATATGAGCTGCTGAGTTTTATGGATGCCTATTTAGGATATAATCAGATTTCGATGTATGTACCAGATGAAAAGTATACCTCGTTTGTCACAGATCGGGGGCTGTATTGTTACCAGGTCATGCCCTTCGGCTTAAAAAATGTTGGGGTAACTTACCAACGGCTAGTTAACCGAATGTTTTTCGAGCAAATCAAAAAATCGATGGAAGTCTATGTTGATGACATGCTGGTCAAGTCGCATGTCGATTCAGATCACATAGCACATCTTGCTGAGATGTTCAGCGTACTCCACAAGTACAGGATAAAGCTTAATCCTCTCAAATGCTCATTCGGAGTATCCTCGAGACAGTTCCTGGGGTATATGGTTAACTAGAGGGGGATAGAAATCAACCCCAAGAAGATTCAAGCTCTCCTTGATATGAAAAGTCTGACCAACCAAAACAGGTTCAGAGTCTAAATGGGAGAATATCGGCTCTCAGTCATTTCATATCAAGGGTAACAAATTGTTGCTTGCTATTTTTTAATATACTCAGGGCCAACAAAAAGTTTGAATGGACTTCAAAGAGCGAGCAGACTTTTCAGAGCATAAAAAAGCACCTCAGGAAGCCACCTCTGCTGTCCAAGCCTCTCTCCGAGGAAATTCTACTCTTGTACCTATCTGTCTCTTAGCATGTGGTCAGCGTAGCTCTCATTCAGGAGGAAAGCAGAGTTCAATGGCTAGTATATTACACGAAAAAGCGACTGTTGGACGCCAAGATGCGGTATCTAGAAATGGAACGATTAGCTTATGCCCTGCTGATCGCCTCCAGAAATCTGCAACCCTACTTCGATGTCCACACAATCTATGTTTTGACCAACTATTCGCTCAGGCAAGTCCTTCAGAAGCCAAAGGCTTCGGGTAAGTTACTCAAATGGGCAATGGAACTGAGTCAGTTCGATTTGCATTATAAACCGAAAGTAACCATCAAAGGGCAGGTTGTTCTAGATTTCATTTTGGAGTTCTCGTACCAACCGAATCAAGAATCCGAGTAGTAAGCCAACAAAGTCACCCAGGAAACTGCTCGAAACTTATTGACCTGGAGCCTCTATGTTGATGGCTCCTCGAACAGGAAAAGAGTCGGGGCAGGTCTTCTCCTCCTCAGTCCCGAAGGGACTCGCATCCATGGAATTCTTTGATTTGGGTTCCAAGCTATGAACAATGAGGCCGAATACGAAGCATTGCTTATTGGCCTGCGATTGGCAAAAGAAATGGGGTCTAGCACGATTAGTATTCAGAGCGATTCCTAGCTGGTTGTCAATTAGATCTTGGGAGAACATCAAGCCAAGAAAAAAAACATGATTACCTATCTGAAGAAAGCTAAGGCCGCACTCGAGTATTTCAAACACTTCACGATCAGACAGATTTCTTGAGACAGTAACTCTGTCGCAGATGCCTTGGCAAGAATAGCCTTGTCGCTAGACTCAGATGCGTCGGAAAGTATTCATGTTCGGTACATAGAGATTCCTAGTATCAACTTGCCTGAGCAGGCCGTGGCTATAATAGAGTCAATTTCCTAAATGACTCCAATTATTTAGTATCTCTGAAATAGGACTTTGCCCAATGACAAGATTGAGGCAAAAATCCTGCGCACCAAAGTTATTTATTACACACTTATAGGAGATCAGTTGTACAAGCAATGGTTTAACACCTCTCTCCTTCGATGTGTAACCGATGAAGAAGCAGAGTATGTTATGAGGGAGATACATGAAGGGATTTGTGGTAATCACACTGTCACGCGATCCCTCGCCAACAAAATTATCCGCCAAGGGTACTATTGGCCCCTACTTCAGGAAAACACTTTCCACTTTTTAAAAAAGTGTGACAAGCGCCAGCAGTTCACGAACATACCGCAAGCCCTTTCCCACCAACTTACGACAATGACCAGCCCTTGGTCACTCTCCATGGGGGGAATGATCTTATTGGGCCCATGCCAGCTGGAAAATGAGGGGTCAAGTATGCTATGGTCGCGGTAGATTACTTCACCAAATGAGTTAAGGCTGAACCATTGGCCACGATCACTACCAAGAAACTCAAAGACTTAGACTTCAAAAATATAGCATGCTGCTACGAAATTTCTCATACACTCATCTCTGATAATGGGAAGCAGTTTGACAATGAGGAATTCAAACAGTTTTGTGATAAGCTAGGGATCCATAAAAAGTTCACCTCAGTCACAAGACCGTAAGCCAATGGACAGGTTAAAGCTATCAACAAGACCATTTAGCACACTCTGAAGGCTAAGCTTGGCGCTGCCAAGGGTAATTGGGTTGACGACCTCCCACAAGATCTATAGGCATATAGAACAATTTCGAGAACCTCTATTTTAGAAACGCCATTCTCGCTAGCATACGGCTACGAGGCTATTATCCCAGTGAAAGTAGGAACTAGTTCGCTTCGAATAGACCTATTCAATGAAACAGACAATGAGGCGCTTTTGCGTGTAAGTCTGGACTTAGTTGAAGAGCACCACGACAAAGATCGATTAAGGATAGCATCCTACCAGCAGCGTGCAAAGAGGTTCTTTGACTCTAAGGTCAGGAGAAGAGACTTTCAGGTCGACTACCTAGTTCTGAAAGAAGTATTTCTCGGTACAAAGGAACCGAGCGCGGGGGTACTAGGACCTAACTGGGAAGGCCCATACCGCATCGCCAAGGTAATACGACTAGGAACGTATCACCTCAAAAGACTTAACGGTTCCGAAGTACCGCGAGCTTAGAATGTTGAGCATCTTCGCCCTTATTACTAGTAATTCTGAACTTGCTCTTAATTTTTCATTTCCTTATAAAAAATTTCCTTGTAAACTTTGTAAATAAGATCGCTTTTAAGCAAATTTGTCTTGTATGATCTTATTCATCGCAATGTTTTTACAAGTTTCCTGTTTGCATATGTAACATTAGTCTTGTGAAGTACCCAAAATTATACGTGCTATCACAAATGGCTAAAAAATATTTCTTATATATATGTGTGTGTGTGTGTGTGTGTGTGTAATGGAGGCAAGTACAGAGAGAGTTAAGAAATGCAAAAATAAGGTTAAAAACAAGGTTATGTAGAAGTAGGAAGAAGCGATCACTGGTGTCCGCCTCCAGGCCCTGCTGTTAGTGTATATTAGTGTATGTCCTAGAAACCATTCGTGTTGTCGGTTTCAGAGCATTTTGTCTTGTATCTATATATCATAAATAATAGAAGAAAGAGTTCTTCAATTCATATATATAAATTGCTTCCTTTATTCAATCATGCATTTAAAACAAAATATGTATATGAATTGTCCAGATGATTCATTTAATCGGTAAATGAATTATCAAAAAGGGTTCCTTACGGAAGCAATATAATTTGGGCAACTATATTGCATATTAGGCATATCGGATGCTTCCGAAAGATATCATGAGTTGATATAAGTACGGATGACGATGATAGTCACGTCACTAGGGCATTGGTATGGATTAGCGGTTGGTGACTTTGAGGCTAATCTTCATCAATCCAAAGCAAATGAGTAGGTATAATCCCTTTTTCCAAGCTTTGTTTGAAAAAACGATTTTTGAATCCATCCTTTCATGCTTTCATTCTCCATTTCCACCACTCTTCATGCATGTTGTTCTTTCACCTGCGAGTGCGACCTCAATATCCCCCGGTTGGTCACTGACCACCCGATCAGCTGCTGGGTCCTCTGGGACATATTCCTCCGACTGATCATCCTCTGGAGGAGGCTCTTCTCCCTTATTCTCCTTGACGTCATCATTAGCGTCTGCCATGTACGTAGGGATGTTTTGGTATTTGATCGAGAGTTCAGAGAGGTTCATCCCTGAGTTCCTTGGTCGCAAACTATAGATGGCATAAATCGCCCAGTCAGCGGCCTTCCTCTTAATTTCAAGGCTTTGCCGCTTCATTTGATCAGTTAATGAAGCGACCTACCCCTTGGAAAAACTCGAGGTCCATCTCCAATGCTCTCTTTTGCTTCTTGGTATTTTCTCACAGCCGAGCTTTTTCTTCCTCTGCCTTCATGGTCCGTTCAGAGTTTGCTTTCAACTCTTGCTCTTTCTCGCCACACTCATTGGTGAGTCTGGCCACTGTCCTTTGGAGCTCCTTGATCTCTTCGCCTCTCTTCTCGAACTTGACCTTCTAGAACTCTATTGTGCAAAGGGTAGACTTCCTCTCTAATAGGTATTGATTCACCTGGATGTGGTATGCTTTGCCTTTATGTCCAGAGCCGCGAGGTCCTGTTTCAGCTTCACATTTTCTTCCCTCAGCTCGTGGAGACCCCTAACGGAGTCCAGTTCGATCTTCTGTTGGGCCATGTGCAAGGCGAGCAGAGACCGCGTGAGAAAGGAAACAAGGGTTAAACTCCATTATTCTAAAAAACATAAAGGGTATGAAAACCAACTGATATTGGGAAATCCTTGACGAGGATGAGTTGCCTTACTTGGCTTTGCAGCTGGAGCACTGTAGCCATCAGGTCCGTAGGTCGAGAGGCCACGAACTCCTCAAAAGCCGCAGTAAGTTGGCACTCCAATAAGGTATACACCACCGGCTGCAGGTGTTCCGAAAGTTGTCCCATGGAGTCCAACACAAGTGTGTCCAACCTTGAAGGAACTGGCATCTCACCAACCGGCTATTTGCCTGCTCTCCTTCGGGCAACCGCGACTTCCCCTTGTCCTCTGCTCGAACACTTCAGGATTATCGAAATGCCAGGTACGGACCACGGGGTCGCCCCTAAGCAAAAGGCCTAGTAAGGTTGTGACCACCCAGGCTGCACCCCTAAGCCTTTTGGCTCGGACTCTAATTCCTCAGCTTGCAGCTGCTTTCTTTTCTTAGTTTTTTGGCCCATGGTTTTCTGCTTGGGGGTGCAAGCAGCCGCGGGCCAAGAAGTTTCCCCTTGTTGTTCTGTGGGTGTTTGCGCATCCATTTGTACCCCTCTGGCGGGGTATCGCCAAGGATTGCCTCGGTTGGCTCAGTCACGGTGACCTGGGGAAAAACAAACCCCTGGTCCTTGTCGTCGGTCTCGGGACTTTGGGTGGCATGGTTGCCGCATGAAAGCATGATTAGTAAAAAAAGTCACTGCATGCAAAAGAAAGAACTTCTAAAGTGCGAGGACACTTACGAACTAAAGGTTCCAGAGACGTTTTGAAATTGAAGAAACCGCATTTCCTCAGGTTGGCGGTCGTCACGAGCAGTCTCGTATCGCAACTTTGCTCGGGCAGATTACCGAATGCTACGATTCGGTTGAAATTAGTCAGAGTCGTTAACTTGGTCATCTTATTTCCTACAAAGAGATGGAAAAGTTTGTTAGAAAGCAAAGACTGAAGGAAAAGAAAAAATCCGCAAAGTAAAAGAGGGGAAAACCTACTTGGTTCCCTAAACTGGCAGAAGCCATCATATTGAAAAAAGAAAAATTTGGTTTCATAGGCCCCGACATTACTGGGGTAACCAAATATTCCTCCCTCGATCGTAGATCACTTCGAGAGGTAAAAAGAGTCTTTATCCTTGCTCTTCTTCAGGTAATAGGAGCATGCAAGCTTTAGCGCAATCAGCTAGCCGAGGCCATTCTCACCACATGCGATATACATAGCAACGACTATCATATATGCATTGGGCATCAGTTACAGCGGTGCAACCTCGAAGTGATCGAGGATCGACCTAATGAAGGGGTGAAAAAGTATCAACGCCCCGCATTTGAAGATTGCCTTCGAGATCATGGCCATTCCCTCTAGGGGATTCCGAGCTATATATGTTCTGTGTTGGTAGGCGTCCAAGCTAAGTGCGTATTGGTCCATTGCCTTCTATATCTCATCTTGGGTGGTCATTGATAAAATCTCTTGCACGAGACCCGCTAGGGCTTCCTGCGCCTACGAGCTCGTCCCCTCGATTGTTCTGGTCACTAAGGCATCCATTGCTCATGAGGTCTAAAAAAGGGGCGGCATGCAGAGATAACTTAGTCTTCGTACAGTATTCCATACGATGACGTGGAAAAACAAAAGAAACCCTAATGTACCTTCCTTAAACCCTAAAAAAACCCTAAAAACCGTTGGGGACCACCCCTAAGGATTCGTGACCTAAATTCTTACTCTTTATGAAAGAAAAAGCCTTTTCCTCACAACAGCCCATAAATACGCACCACGAAGGTTTACCAAACAATTCATACCCACCATTATCATCAAGACAAGCTATCAACAAAATAGTAAAAGAAAAGCAAAGGAGAAATCCCCCTTACCTCTTGGCTGCAGGAACAGACTTTCTGCCGTAAACAAAGGGTGCACGTCAACTGGAAAAATGGGAGATTGATTTCGTGAGAGCTTTGTTATTTCTCTGAAAGTATGAGTTTTGTGATAAAGCTTGAGACGACCCTGAGGTTTTAAGGGGGGTTTGGGGGGGTGGGGAAGCGACGATTGATTTCCCCAGGTAAGCGATGCTTGGGCGGAATACGTTTTTTGCTATTGATTGTGACCACGTGTCATCAATCCGCGAGAAGAAGTAACCGCCATGCTTCGAAAATGCCAATCGACGCTTCCCTCCATTGGAACAACCAAGCGACGACTCGATTATCTCCTCCACATTAAATGTGCCCTTATCCGCATTTAATGCTCTGAAAGAGAATGTCGTTTCAGCATGACTTGCATTTAATGCGCATGACTGACACTTATTGCGCACTAGACGCGTCTGTCAGAATAAATATTATTTTATTAAACAGATTAGCTGTCAAGCACAACGGATAACATCTGAAGAGGTTGTTTGGGCAGAACACACTTCGCCGCGTATCGATTTCGAGACAATGCGATTCCTTGACCTTGGTAAAAATATGCTAAGTATTCTCAAGTTGTGGACCGCAAATGAGATTTGAAACACCTTGGTATGACACTGAGTGGGGCCTGATCCAGGTCTTTGAACTTGTGGAAGAAGGCCATCTCAGGTCGCTTATGCTACCCTTAGAAACATGTGTTGCGACCTCTTTGCAGCTTAGTCAGCTCGACCAAACGTCATTCGGGACAAGTCAAGTCGCGACATAATCATGAAGTTCTCAAGGTTCAATCCTTAAACCTTAAAAACTGGGGGACTTTTGTTATGCTTGAAAAGTTAGGGCTGATGTGGACTCTCGTCAGCAAGAGCCAATCAAGATTCAGGAAGGTTTTGTGCTGTCTAGACGCTACCACGTCGCGCAGTGACGGGAGATGTATGGTTCTTGTCAATGTAGCAGGTAAATGTCAAGCTTGCAAGTGGTTAGGGATTACCCACCTGCTTAAGCCCTATGCAATTTGAGGATGCAATTTGAGGATATTTCTCG
Organism: Pistacia vera; assembly: GCF_008641045.1. Lineage (NCBI taxonomy): Eukaryota > Viridiplantae > Streptophyta > Magnoliopsida > Sapindales > Anacardiaceae > Pistacia > Pistacia vera. Next base: position 280,195 of record NW_022196317.1, read on the forward strand.
TGCAGATAACCCATGGGATGCAAAGAAGGATTTGCACGACACCTACTCACTTGTTGACTTATAATCATTACCTTGAACTCTCCCATTATAAATAGAGGACACCCCTCTCATTTATGAGATTAGCTGATCTTAATCTAAAACAGCTTACACACACACATACACACACACACTCTCTCTCTCTCTCTCTGTATTCCCTCTAGATTATAACTCAACTCGCCTCACTCAACTTGATTTTACCTATCTATTAATACAATAACAGTGGACGTAAGATTTGTTTTTGAGGATCTGAACCACTTTAAATATTGCTTCTCATTCATTGTTTTATTTCATGTTTTCTTATCATATGTGGTTTTTAAGTACGTTTAGTATTTTACACATGCAAATAGTTTGTGTCAAAATTTAGCAACAAGATATATATATATATCCCAGATGGCGTTCCTCTAAGAGATTGACAGATTGTGTTGCCCGTTGAGATAGAGCTTCTCTAGATCCCAGATGGATCCGAATAAAGAGGTGAGAGAATGACTGTTGAATAATTTATTTATTACGAATATCACATCAGTTGCATTACCGATGCCGACAATATATACAGCGTCTGAACCTACATTTTTAGTCTCATTAATTTTCATTCTCAACCAAAGGGTTGCCCTTACCTACGCCTACCCCCGTTCTCTAAATTTTGATCAAGCTTTTTTTCACAACCCTATTCACCATTTAGCAATTCAAAAGTCTATTACTTCATACTCAAGAGAATTGTTGTGTATCATAAAACATTTTAAACTAAATTTATTAGTGTCAGAATCTATTCTACTGTTTAGTATAGATTTGATTTTGATATCAGAGGCATACAAACTTACATTATAGTACGTCTCTTCAGTTCTTCATGCTATACAGCCACTAGCTCTTTCACTTCAGGTGATGAATATAAATATTTGACATGAAAGAAAGAAAATAACAATGAAAGCGTATGGAAGAGAGATTTCCATTTCCTCCTCTACTTCTGAAAGATATCAAAGGTGAAAAAAGAAAATGAGGAAACTGATAGTTGATGGATGGATATAACGCTGCTTCTAAATCATATATCCCTTCGGATGTAAAATATACTTGTAAACTGTGACTTTTTCCATTGCTTAATTAGCCACTTGTGTTGCAATTTTCCATTGATAGTTTAAACATCTTAGTGATGTAATTAATAAGGGAACAATTGAGACTAGCTAGCTACCTACTTCCACCAAATGTCCTAATCAATATTTTCCTTATCACGTTTTCAAATTACAAATTAAATATAATCTTGCTCTTGGTCCTTTCCATTCCCTCCTCCACTTTCCCACTTCCCTAACATAACTTGGACATGAAGACATCAAACTCAATTACCCCATAAATGAAAATACATTAACATGACGCACAAATTGTATCAATTTACTCTTGTGCAATTCCTGTTGAAGCATATACTTAGAGTGGATGTAGGATGGACGATTTCAAAGCAAACTCTCCATTTTTTCAATAGAGAATATCACCAAGATTTTGTGATTCGTTACTGAATTTATTCTAAGTCCAAGATCTCGGATTGAATCAATATATCAATATCGGTTCGATCTAGATCTCTTATTGAATATAACAAAAGCATGAGACATTTTAGTGAAGCTAAACTACCCAGAAAACTTAAGAAGATTCAGCTTTTTAGGTCGTCTCAGGGTAAATATATAATTTTAAATTTTGGAGTCGCAATTGAAATAAATATTATTTTCCCTTGGGGCATCTCCAACCCAACACTATTTTAGTGTAAAACACCAAAATAGTGTGGAAAATTTGCTACAACCCAACACCAAAAATTATACCAAATTGGTGTAAGTGAATAGTATCACACTAAATTTGGTGTAACACTATTCATCCACACCAATTTGGTGTGATACTATTCATCTACTATAAAATATATTTTATTTCTTTATTGTTATTTAATTTGTATTTATGTTAATTTGATTATTGCTTATATTAATATTTATAATAATAAATTCATAATAATAATATAATTAAAAAAATGATGAAAAATTAAAAACAAAACTTTATTCAATGCAAATATTAAACTATAATAATTCAAAATAAAAACTAACACTAATTTAAAAACACTAAAATTAAAAGAAAATACAACATAAACTAAAATAACAATTAGTATTCCGATAGATTAGTTTCGGATCCTCTAAGATTATCAAAATATTGGAAAGAATTAGAGCTCACCATAGACAAATCAAGGGTACGGAGGCTTATCATGCTCTTTCAAAATGCATTAATTGGTCATTTGTGGGAATAATCTACTAATTCAGAAAATTAAATTACTATCAATATATAATTTTACTTGTATGTTGTTGTTTTTTTTTTTGGTGGCATTTTATATTAGATGTAATATTTTTTTTATATTACATATAATGTTTATTTGATTAAATAAATGTTTAATTTTATTAAATTAGTATAATTTTCAAAGTTAATATTATTTAATAAAAATATCATTCATAATAGTTAATTAATATATAAAAAAATAATTAATGAAATAAATAAATTATTGATTATTAATAAAAAAAGAATATTCTTAAAAAAAAATTTTGGTGTAATATTTGATGCAATTGGTTAGAAATGTAATAGTAAAATACACCAAAAATTACACTAATTTAATTTAAAAGTTTACCAATTTGGTGTTTGTGGTTAAAGATTGTCTTAATTCGAAATAGCATGTTTTTAGAGTTTATAGAGGAAATATATAGTTTTAATTGTTGGAGTCACATCAGAAATCAATATTATATTCTCATTATTTTCATACCAATTTCCAACCGAAATAGTAGTTTTCCCGTTATATAATTTTCAATTCACGCCATTGCCACCCTCTATTAAGCACAGAAAATGAAAACATGTAACCCATCCCAGCTATGAAAAGCTGAATTAACACAAAACGAAGGTACATTGATCCAATACCTGATCGATAAAATTAAAGTTTTAAAAGGGTGAGAGATTTTGCCAGGTGTTGATTACAGAATGAAACTTAAAACTCTGAAAAACTTAAAGTGAGAAACTAGATCACGCCATAGGCAAAGTCGTCTCAAAAACCAAGGTAACTACTTTTTTGGAACCAACGAAGAGCTCCCTCTCTCTCTCTCTCTCTCTCTCTCTCTCTCTCTCTCTCTGCAACACACTGTACGTAAAATGTACTAGAAAGAAAAAAAATGGAGTGGAAAAAAACCTTCTCTTCTTTTTTTCTTCAAAGAATGCAAGTACAGATAGTCTTCATTCATTGTGCTGTTTCTAGCTACTTCTTTTTCCCTGATTTGTCTCCATCAGTTTTATGTCGTCTTCTTCTTGTTCAAACTTTGCTGCTTCAATTTATGGCTTAGCTTCCGTGTAGTAGTTAGAGTTTCTTTGTTGGAGGTTTTTCAGATTCTCTTTGGAAGCAAACAATATTTGACCAAATTGAAACAGGTTTGTTTGATGCAATTTTTTTGGCTCAAATTTTATCTCTTTCTGCATATGGGTTTTGTTTTGTTTGCTTATTTCTTCTGTTATTTGTGTTTTACAAGAAATTATCTTTTTGCTGGCGATGATGTTTTTAATTTGCAAAGTGTGCCTATCTCTCCTGCAAAGCACTAGAAGAATCTATAACGTATCTAAAAGGTGATCTTTGACTGTAATTTATGAATTTCCATTTTAGAATTCTGCGTGACAAGTAATGTCGTTTCTTCATTCCTTTTTGCAGAGAATGTTAAATTTGGTCATCAAGACTCACCCCAGGTAAACATTGCTTGCGTTTTCTTGATTAATTTAAATTGAACTTCTTGGTTGATTTTATTGAATGATTACATACCTAATTAATTACTCATCAAGGAATGGCTATTGCCATAATAGTAACTATAGTGGTTTCCACGTTTAAGCGGTATATTATACGCATAATTATTATGTTTTTAAGTATTTGTAGATGTAAAAATATAAATATTATTCTTATTGTATTCAGTCATTAACACCAGTTCATGGTTGGACTTGAAAGATCATTATTCAGTGTTATTAGTTGAAAGAGAAAGGATTTTTTAGTCTACTGATCTCAGCCTTAAAAGCAGAAGATCTTCACCTACCATTTCGTGATTGGACTTGAATTAAAAGGAAATAATCAGTTTATGCACCAAAGATTATGAGATCATAAACATATATCATAGAGTCTTTTCATATATTAAGATAATTAATTAAATCATAATCCAGTAGTATTTGTAATAAGCTTAAACACACACACAAAAAAAAAAAAAAAAAACCATACATATGTATTGATCACATCAATTCCATCACATCATTCTTTACAAATTTTATGTACTCTTAAATAGATCCGTGAGCATGTGATCACACATACTGTGACAAAACATGGAATGGATTCAATGAACATTAACAAGGAAGACCTCCTTGAACACTTCTGGCCAGGCCCCCCATAAAAGGATTTTTGTTCAGTCAATAGCGTATTAGGTAAAGTATGGGCGATATTTTCTACTTTTTTTGTGTAAGCAACATCATTCTTTCTGCCCCATCCAAAAGATTAGGTGAAAACTTTTTACTGGGTCCCTTGTTTATAGTCTTTTGTACCTGGTACATGTGTTCGTTTTATGATCACTTGTATTGTAAAGTATACTGCCCTTTTAGGCTTATGTCAATTCAAGGACTAGTGCCCTAGTTTCTTTGTCTTAGGATTTGACTACTTTTAATATTTTGGTTAGTATTCTCGAGCTCGAGGAATTTAGGTTGTGTTGATTATTGTTTTCTATTTTATGTTGATGAAGGTATAATATTTGGATGCTTATCATTTTCCTTTTCTAAAACAGAGAGTAGGAAAGGTAGAGAATTCGATGTATAATTAAGGAATTGAAGACACCCTAAACTTTTTTCTCTACATTTTTATAAGAAAGTGATAATAAATATGTTTTTGTTGTTTTCAATAAATAATACTATATGTACAAACTTTTCATATATAAACTAACGCTTTTTAGTGTGATTGAATAATTTTGAATTAGAGATAAATTTAACAATTAGGGTATATAATATGTCAAACATGAAGGATTGTAACATCAGTTTGTAGGGAAATAGTTTGTATATGTAGCATTATTAGTTTTCAATTTCATATTCTAATTTTAGACTGCCTTTTCAAATTTTGAGAACACAGAATAAAAAAACAATATCTTGAAGTTTTAAAGAGTTTTGAAGATAGAATTACACGTAAAGAACTATTTTCAGAGTTGATTGGAAAGTTATTCAAAATTTGAGACACAATATAAAGTATAATATCTTATTGTTTATGAGTGAGAGTTGAAGATAGAATTACACCCAAAAAAAAAAAAAAAAAAACTGCTTTAAGATTTGATCGGAAAGCTATTCATATTTTAAGAACACAAAATAAAAAATAATATGTTAAAAGTTTTTGAATGAGAGTTGAAGCCAAAATTACGAGAAAACGGTGCTCTTCGATTTGATTAGAAATCATTGAAATTTTGAGAATGAATAACACTATATGTATAAAATCTTTATACAAACTTTTTTTTAATGTAAACTATGGTCATAAAGTGATTTGATAAATGCATATAAAAAGTTAATTCGTTAAATGTTCAATAAATATAAATGAATTATGTGTCAATGAAAGAACAATGTCACATTAGTTTGTGTACATTAGTTTATATATTTAATTTATACATATAATACCGTTCTTTTGAAAATATAAAAATTAATACTTAAAGTTTTTGAGTGAGAGTTGAATTTTAGGATTACCCAAAAAAAAAAAAAACAAAGGAGAACATTATAGATTACCTTTTGGGGCCGTTGGATCGAGAGTAAATAAGATAACGAGAATAATATTCATTTATTTTGCAAGATTCATGTGTTTAGTTTGCAAGTAATAAAATATTACAGTAATCTTTTATTGCAAATAGTGGTTACTGTTGGTAATGTAGGGGTAATCTTATTACCTTGCTAGGGGATGTTATTAAAACATTACCGGGGTAATATTATTTTTCTTCCCATTTTGCCCTTAATTAAAAACCATTTCGGACCCAATTGCCCTCAAATATCTACCAAATAACAATTACCCAACCCCCCTACATTTGAGAAATTAGCTAAAACACCTCAGCCACAAAAAGTTTAAAAGTTAAGAAAATACCCCCAGTCACTCAAGACCACCGTCGGTCATGACTCACCAAGCGTCAGTCGTCGTAATGGTGCACAACCGACGGGATCTAACTGTTCATGCACCGGTAAGGCCTTTTTCGACCATGGATCTATGATCCATGGCTGGAAATGGCTCAATTTGGCGTTTCTATGGCTGTTTCACGACCACATCTTTGGTCGTGAAATGGCCATAGATCTAGCGGTTTTTCGGCCATGGATTTGTGATCCATGGCCATTTTCGGCTTTGTCGGCACACAACTGACCATATACGGCTAGTTGTGTGCCATTCCATCGACTGTCGGCGGTAGTGGCTGGTTGTCGGCAATGGCTTGGGGTGGCTAAGGTGTTTTAACAAAATTTCAAATGTAGGGGGTTAAAAAAAATGATTCAAAAAATAATAATAAAAAATACTATTATATTAATATTTAAAAAAGAGGGCAATTTAGTAATTTATATAACATATCCATCCATTTATTCTTCCAACCAAATATATTATTCACCAATTTATTCGAATCAATCAAAGATATTTTCTAAATATTCTTAATTATCTTCAAGGTGATCTTTATTTCCGTTAATATAATATATCCTTATAATAAATATTATATGATCTAAACGCTTTCTTAAGGTTCCAAAATTTTATCACTCGGGTAACAATTTTTATATTTTTT